>NC_081342.1:64160350-64190946 GCF_029784015.1 Lycium ferocissimum
CTATACAACTAAACCTAATCCCTTTCTTTCTCTTCCTCCCCTTCAGCCGTCTTCTTTCTCTCCCCCTCTTCTCTCCTCTCTTTCATTCTATCTTCAGAAAACAACAAACCTTCACGAAAACGGCAGATCTCTGCTACCCCGTTTTCATGCAACACTCTGCACCTCTCCTGTCGCACAAGCCTCTCTCTCTCTTCTCTCCTGTCGTCTTCTTCACCTCCTCCTTCCCATTTCAAGTAAAAAACAAAGCCTACTTTCACCATGGCAGAGCCTTACCTTTTCATTTTCGTGCAAACCCTGTCTTCTTTCCTCTTCCAAACAAGAAACCATTTTGTTTTCGGCCATGGCGGGTTCCACCTTGCCATTTTGATATATGATTTGGTCAAATACAAACGGCCAAAAATCTGAAAAAGAAAGATCGACTGTAGGATTTGATTCGTTTTTCAAACAGCTATTCAACTTGAAATCCCGCCTAAATCGAAAACCCTAGCCCTAGCCTATAAATACCAACGTTTTGGAACCCTAGTGGTTCAACTCTTAGCCGTCGATCAACTGAAAAAAGACACGATCCTCTTCCAAACACACTTTCTTTATTTCGGAAACTTTGGCCGAAATAAAGGTTCGATTTCATTTTACGTTGGCTGATAGTTGTAAACGAACTGCTTGAGTTCATTCTGTCGAACTTCGGATCTGTTCGTTGCGAGAAAAGATTCGTGACCGACGTCCCATTTCACTGTACCCACAAAAGGTCAGTGCGTTTTCTTCCTTTTGCTTTATTTCGAATCCCAGAATTTCGATGTGTTCATGTATGTTGTTATCGCAGTCGACTTAATGTCAGTTTGAGAGTTAACGGTATGGGTATGTCTGTGTCTCATCTTAGATTAGTTTCCAAGTTTACTTGGCTATGTGGTGTTTGGTTTATAATATATATCAATTGATAGTTACGCCTTCCGATCTCGGGTCAGTCTTAGTTTAGTTCTTAATGTAAGTTGGTTTAGCCAATCTGTGCGTGTGCGAATATTGTTGATTACGACAGGAGTATATAAGTCCTCTCCATGTTAAAAGAATAGTGATTGATTTGAGCATTATTTTGGGCTGCTGTATGTTATGACAATTTCAAGAAGAGTTAACTTAAATGATCGAAACTCATCTCTGTCATTAGTCTGATCTCTGTCCTGTTCTTCTGGTTTTAGCCTTTAGTATTTCGCGTAATTGTTTGTATGTTTTGAGAAGTTAGTGTTTGTTGGTAATTGGTCAGCATGTCATAGCTTATAGGTCAGTCGAAAGCATGCGATGTTGTTGGTTTAAGCTTGCGCTGTTTGGTATAGTTATTGGTCTAGTTTAGTATAATGTCCCTTTTACTAATTTAGATGATACAAATCAGTTACGAACCTATTGCCTCAAGTCTAAGTGTCCCTCATATGATGTATTCGCTACTAGTTTAATTTGTAACGGTCATTCGCTTAATTTGAGTCAATAAGAATTGGCCCGTAGTTTGGGGTGCTGTTAGTTGCTTGGTTTAGTTATATAAGGAAGAAGCAATGTTCTTTTTATGAATGCATTTCAGTTCTGTCCTCAAATGTTCACTTAGATTTCCTTCCCTTTTCATCTTTCGTTCCAGTTCTGCCCTCGGGGAAAGGTAGTAATCGGGTTAGTTCGGTTTAGTTGCAATATCACATGTTGGAGTTTGGGTTGGGACATTTAATTTTCTGTTTGGTTCATGGAAATAAAGTATTTACACACTTAGTTTCGACCTAAAAGCTTCAATTCTGTTTGGTCAAGTCTACTGCCCTGCTGTCTATAGAACTTGATCGTATATTCTTTGTTGGGTTAGGATTTGTACCATTTAGTAAAAATGCCTCTGTGTGGTTTGTGTGTAAAGCATGAAATAATTCCTCCTTGCTATGGTTCATAAACTTTTTTTTTGTGTTTTTAAGAAAATGTTGAATGGCAGTCATATTGTAGGTCTGGGAGTTTGTTTGATGAACTCAGATGAAAAGACTGTGTTCGTTCAGTCTTGTGGAACGATCTAATTCTACAAATTCTTGTTTCAGAAACTAGTGTAATGAGTTAACGGGTCTAATCTATAGATTTGTCCAGCCTTAGCCTTAGCATTGGCATGTGATAATGTTTGAACAAGGTTTTGATTCATTGACCTCTTGAAAGCATGACTTACTTGTCTGTATATTTGAGTGTGTTTAAGCTTATGAGTTGAACTTAGGCAAAACTGTGCATGCATAGATATTCCAGTATATTGATCGGTATTTAGCATGAGTATGAGTTAGTGTCCAATATATTCGACATATGCCTAACTTGCACTGCTACAAAGCTGCTTATCATCCTTACCCTTGTATCATGTCGATATTCATGTATATACGGAAAATACACAAGATATACGCGATCTGCCAAATCTGTTCCAAGTTTATATTTTGCGTGTCTCATATTATTCATTGATTATATGCTAATCCTTTTCTTTTCTTTTTCTTTTATGCACGAACATCGCGGACGAGTCCGAGGGACCCGTCATCTTCCGCATTCGACGTTGGGCCAAAGCCCAACAAAATTCTCCACCGTCCAGCTCTGCCCGCTGCCTAAAAAAAGGAAAAACAAATTCTGGGTCAAGCCCAATAGCAGAAACAGTCCAGCAGCCCAAAATGGGCTGAGCCCATTTATTTATTAACTCCTCTATTTTATATTATTTGTGTTATGTGACTAACCCCTTTCTTTGTCTGTTTTTTTTCTTAGCCTAAATAAACTATAAGGAACTAGGATGGCTAGTGTAATGGATAGTTAATTTAGAAGAGAAACTGAAAATTAGTTCGTAAGTTTCATTCCCCTCTTTACGTTAAATTATTCATAGTATCTATAGCATATATCTCTTATTAGAGTAATTTATTTTCAAAACAAAGATGACCACATATTTTGAATTAAAAGAATCAAGCTTCACTCTTAGTGTCTTAGAAATTTAAAATGTTACATATTCTGCACTAACGTTAACTTATATGAGAAATAAAGGGGCAAATTAGTGTTGTGGACAACTTCTTCATTTTAGCTCCTTCCTAACATTTGAGACACGTATTTATTAAAACAGATTTACACAGTTTATTTTCGACTAACATTCTTTCTATAAAACCTTTAAAATTTTATTAACATTAATCTCACAAACAACTGTTTTCATTCATTAGTTAACGTAATTCTTCTTCGCCAAATAATTATAAAACGCTATACAATCTCGTACTTTCATTATTTTATTTACAGCTAAAGTCTCTAGGGAAATTATTACTTTTTAAAATATTACTATATTTCTATTTACAACTTTAATAACATTCACAAATTATTTTTCAAATCTTATAAAATATCAAATTGCATACTTAGCCTAATTAACTATAAGTTCGGTCGGATTAACCATTATTAATGGAACTTAGAGGATGCCTAATACCTTCCCTCTAGGTTAGTTGAACCCTTACTCAGATCTTTTTGGTTTCGTAGACTTTAATAAAATCAATTTTAGATAATTACTTTAATTAATCTTAGGTGCCCTAATTCACCATAAATAATTAGGTGGCGACTCCTTAACTTTAATTAACCTCGGAATTACCCGAATGTTGTAAACTATTTTGACTTAGGTTAAAATAGGGTATGACACTCGTCCCCTTCTTTCAAGGCATGACTCTTGCATTATAATTTCTTCTCCATATTTCCATGACCTTCTTACATCCCTAAGGATGAAAATTAAAGATCTTCAAGATTCTTATGAGACATGTTCTATGACAGTGATGATGATAATGATGTGTTCATGAAGTCAATATTTCTATGTTTATGACTCCATTGATGCTATTCTTCATTGTTGTCTCACCTCATGATATTAGTTCCTTCAAGGCGAGACATAGCGATGATGATGATGCCATAACATAATCGGAGGTTCACGACCTTATGTCACTCCGATTAATTAAGTCGTAGCTTTTATTTGGGCTCTCATGCATGCTACTTATAATATATATATATATATATATATATATATATATATATATATATATATATATATATATATATATATATAGGGGACATGGGGAAAGGTGAGGCGTTATATACGCATAACCACCTGATCAGTTGACATATTATGATATCGTCCCGGACGCGGGATATATGGCTATATGGATCGGGCCGTTCATTCCACGGCAATATATCGATATGTGATGAACATATGGATAAGTGGATCGGGCTGCACGTTCCGCAGCAATATATGATATGATATGATGTTGTTTATTTTATAAGCTTGCATGCATGACTCCGCCTTAAGAGGCAAGCAGTCACAGGTTATTTCTTTATCTTTTATTCTCTTGTTTATTTATTACGTTATATGCATGTCGTACATACTCAGTACATTGCTCGTACTGACGTCCTCTTCCTTTGGACGCTATGCTCATGCCCACAGGTAGACAGGGAGACGGCGCAGCTTCCCAGAAGCCAGATCGGCTTGCACAGGAGCACTTCCATATTCCGGAGGTGCAGTTTCTGATATATTCTTTTGTGTACATACTTGAATATGGCAGGGTCCTGTCCCGTCTTCATGACTTCATTATTTCAGTTAGAGGCTCGTAGATACTTATGTGTGGGTAGTACGTGCTATGTGACCCTCGTTGTATATTTTGTATATCATTCTTTTGGTGCCGTGAGGGCTTATGTATATAAATATATATTTACCTGTTTGATGGAGTAGTTTATAATCAATTCGTAGTAAGTACTATCTCGGAGAATATATGTGTACAGGTTGGGCACGATAGTAGCATGACGAATGGTGCTCGATAGATAGCTCCGGGTACCCGTCATGGCCCTCTAGTCGGGTCGTGACACAGTCAAACTAAGACAAACAAATTGAAAAGGAGAGAGTATAGTTGTCGTCCCGGATATTAGAAAAGCAAAAGTCTCTTTTTTCCACAGAACAGAAATTTAGCTAATACTAGAACTTTTGGTTTTCTTTTGGTAGGTGGTATTAATTCTATCAGATATTTCTTCACAAGTTTGGGACAAAAGAAACCAATTATCTTCACTTTTCTTCTTCTCACTTTCCTTCTACTTTCCAAACAAAAGATTGCCTATGTCCAAATTAAAGAGTCATCTATACTGCTGACATTTCCTCCTCCTCCTATTTTTCTTCCTTCCACCATCACTTATAAGCACATCAATTTCATCAAAGCAAAGGACCGATGGTCGGGTTTGATGAAGAGACTCCAATTCTTATAGAGAAACTTGTGACAGGACCTCAGCAATTAGATGTGATCTCAATTATCGGAATGCCAGGACTAGGAAAAACAACTTCGGCTAACATACTGTTTGATCATCAAATTCTTCTCAGTCGCTTTGATATTCGCTTGTGGTGTTGTTCTTCCCAATCTTATGGTAAGAGAGCTCTCTTGTTTCAATTATTGGGTCATATGTGTGTGCTTGATGATAGCACTAAGAAAACGAGTGATGATGAGCTAGCTAAGAAGCTATACAGAAGTTTGAAGGGAAGGAGGTGCCTTATTGTTATGGGCGATGTGTGGAGTCCCGAGGCATGCATGGGATGATATAAAGAGACCTTTTCCAGATGATGATAGAGGAAGTAGGATCATTTTGACAACCAGGACATATGCCATGATCTCTTTGAGTCCTCACCACCTTCGTTTGTTCACAGAAGAAGAAAGCTGGATGCTACTGAAGGAGAAGGTATTCAAAGAAGATAATTATTGTCCTCAAGAACCTGATGAGATCGGTAAGCAAATAGCGAGGAAGTGTGGAGGATTACCTTGTAACGCAATGCCCGTCTTCCAAATCAAAAAAGGGTCTATGTCAATTAAAAGGACAAAAGTCGATTAAATTTTTTTATCAAAGCCGGGGAATTTCTTCGATCTTCAAAAAGATTGTATTGGTAGCTGGTCTTCTTGAAAAACATGATAGGAAGTAGTTTACTGGCAAGAAGTTAGTGAAAGTTTGAAGTAAAAAATGAACGTTTGCATGGATATCATTGAATCGAGTGACCAGCATTTGCCGAGTCACTTGAAAAGATGCCTACTTTACTTTGCATCATTTGTAGAGGACGAAAAAATTCCCGTTCAAAACCTGATACGACTATGGATTGCTGAAAATTTCGTTGAGGTCACTACTTCATCAAAGAGCTTAGAGTTGGTGGCGAAGGATTATTTGATGGATTTAATTGGTAGCAACCTAGTAACTGATAAAGGGTGTGCGTCCACCAAATAATATATGAGGGACCTGGTTGTGTACCAGTTCCCTGATGCAGTGCAGTAAGTATATATCACAAGATATTATCGTGGCAAACTCCTTGCTCAAGGGAGTAAAAATCACGACCTACCACGTAGGATTTCAACTCCAAAGACACTGAGCAACTTCAGATTACAACTCTTGCAATGTAGGAATTAACTCACATAATCCCTCCACCCTTACAGTACCCCTTCTGTGAGGGTGTAATAATATGAAAATCAGCCAAGTAGGCCATAATGAAATTTGAGTTTATGGTTTGGAGTTAGCTAGTAATGAAGCTAAGATACTTCTTAGTAAGTACTGAGGTTGGAATAAAACCAACTTGTCTATATCAGTGTTTAAAAGACAGTTTTGGGGCTCTCCCCGGGGCGGGACACTGACAAAACGTCTAGGGGCTTACATGTGGGACTTAGTTCTGCGAGGCTTACGCCCAACTGGACGCCTTAAACACGCACGCTAGGGACTTGCCTAAGATTTTTTACACAAATTATGTGTTAAATTCCTCAATTAACATTATTGATGATCATATTTTTTTTATTAAATGAATGATGCTTAATAGTTTTCTTCATTTATAGAACTAAGATGATTGAGAGTAACTCAAATAACAAACCATAGTATTGCATATTTACTAAGAACATTGTGAGGAAGAATAACACTTAGTGTGTGCGTGTATATATATATATAGCAGAATTTTACATCTTTACCTGACATTGGTCTTCACTTTTTTGTCCTATGTCTCAAAATTATCATAGTTTCTTATTTTGCTCATTGAAAGTAATTTTATTTATATTTATGAAGGAGTGATGTTTTAATTATAATATGATAAAGTTTATTGATTATTTTCTTTTAGGGAGGTAAGTTGCATCATAGTATGATAGTAGTATGCTTTAAGAAATTGTAATTCTTTTACTGTTTGAAAATTAAGATGTTAGAGTTAGTTTGCATCTCATAATAAATTTTAAATCATTGCATTAATTATACTTATAAGATCATGTTAGAAGTTTTGTTTTCTATGAGTTTCTTTAATCATGTTTTTAATCTCTTAAAATTATTAATATATTTTTTATAATTTGTGTGTTTTTCTACTATTTTACTACATTATAAATTAAAAATTTAAAGATCCATGGGGCTTACGCCTCACCCCCTACTAAGTAAAATGCCCCGCCTCACGCCCCCACCTTTGAAAACACTGGTCTATATATTGTGGTTGCCAAACAGCGTTAGCTATAGTGAATAAATAAAATTTTCAATGGAAATAAAACATATCCGTTTGAGACATAAAGTGATAAAACAACGCTGTTTTGAGATGAAATTATTTCATGAGTTATGTGATGTCTGAGGTGAATTTGGTCGATTCACAAGACTAAAAGAAACATCGAGGGGAATGAGACTCTTGTCATTTGAGAAGATTAATAATGATGATAACCCAACCTATGTGATTGGAGATCCCTTAAATTAGACTCATATGGGTAATAACAAGTCATTAGTTGATCCAAAGTGCACTACTAAATTATGTCCCTTCCTATGGTGTGTGAATATAGTGCAAAACTGCAAGGCAAAGTGAGGTTGAGCTATAAACTCTTAATCCATTACCATATCCTTTATAGGTGGTGTATTGCTCTGCAGAATGCACTTGATGAATGGACCTATATGAGTGTGGAGTGGTGTCTCTTTTATGAAATTGTGATGGATTTCTAGCGCACTCATGAATACCAGGTCACGCGCATGGCCTCTTATTGCAAAATCGCGACAAGGACAAAGATTGTGCGAGTATAATATGATAGAATAAAACCCTAGGTGTTACACCTCGTAGTCGTGTACGTGAGATCTATCGGGCAGTAGTTGGTTAAGTCTGGACGTGGCGCATTCATCTCATGGTTACGAGGGTTTGAATTCATATAATAATCTATGGAAGACTCGGGGACCAAGCAAATCAAGAAAATTAAGTTGTCGAAAAATTTGAAACAGGATTTTGTGTCAACTTTGGAGGGGCCTATCTCCATGTGTATTAGGAGTTTTAAGGTGTTTCAAAATCCTAAAATGAAGTTCGTCGAGTCTAGATTATAATGCAACAAACCGCTCGTCGATAGGAGATCGGAGTAGAGAATTATAGACGTTACAAACTGAGCTGGTAAAGCAGAAACAGACTGCTACAGTACCGCTACAGTACTGCTACAGTACTGTAGCTACAGTGATGCCGCCTCAGCCCCTATATAAAGGGTTAAAACCCCATTTTTTTCATCCAAAACTTCTGAAAATTTCCAGAAAATTCAGCTCCAAAAAGAGCTCTCAAATACTACATAAAAGTGAGGATCTTGAGCAAAATTCAAGCCCCGGAGTACTAATCGAAGACCGGACAACTTGTAGTCGCGATTATCATATCGTTTTGTGCTAGAGTTAGCTTGGGAATAAGTGATTATTGAAGATCTTGCCACCTTAGTAAATATAAGGTATGAATCCTTGAATTTCTTTCTTTATTTACCTTGATCAAGGAATAGTTGTAAGAATAAAAGTCATAGTTTGTTGTGTTGAGGTTGTTGGCTTATGGATGAAGTTTGAAGAGAAATTTGTATGAAAAATATATATATTTGTCTTGTGGAGTGTTGAGGATGTTGTTGTTAATGTTGTTGGTATTGTTTGGAAGTTGTTTTAGCATTTGGAGGAAGTCGACGATATAGGGGAGGTGCTGCCCAAATTTTCGTAACCTAAACTTAGTCTTCCGTGATTAGTACTTATGAGTTGATGGAAGGGCGATGAAAATATGATTACTGATATATTTCTCGATATATATATATAGGCTCGGGTGAAGGGCAAGCCTCGATAGAAGGAATTCTTTAAGTGGCGGCTTGACGGATAAGGTATGTAAGGTCTACGTTTCCCTCTTCCCTTGGCACGAATCCAATTAGTACATCAACACGAGCGTTCCATTACAAATTCCATTTCATTCTCATGCTTTGTATTTTCAATCTTAAGGTTTTGTCGTTTGATTGGTTTTAAGACATTATTTCACTCGTCGTCATCGATTAATTCTTTGGACTCGATATGAAATCCATAAACTATTCGGGGGTTAACGACCTTACGTCACCCCGAAAGGCCAAGAATCAAATCCTTGATTTCTCACTCAAAACTAGCCTCAGAACGTTGCTGCGGAAGGAAAAACAGAGTTCTGCGCAGAAAGCTTCAGAACACTGCGCTTTCCTTCCGCATCGCGGAAGAAAAGCGGAAGCCTTCGAACCCAGTGCGCTTCCTTCCGCATCGCGGAAGGAAAGCGGAACTCGCGCGATCCCTTTTTTTCGGTACGGTCCAATAACGGTATATACGTATATATAAATGTATTGCACTATTTTACTACACCGTGCCGCGCTATAGTCGGCCGGGCATGGCGCGTTGATGCGCACACCACTGCAGTGGGCATGTTATGATATTGCCCCGGACGCGGGAGGCCCGACGCGGCTAATGATGATAACACCGAGCCTTAATGGTCGGGCATGATTTTACATATATGACACCGAGCCTTACGGCCGGGCATGGATACTATCTATTACATACAGATATGTTTATACAGATATGGGCATACAAATGATTTTATCATGCTTTGCATTTTGTGTCATTTTCAGATGTTCAGTTTTCTTTTGCCTATATTAATGTCACATTTTATCTTAATTATGTTATTTCCCTCCTGCCTTACATACTCAGTACTTTTATCCATACTGACGTCCCATTGCACGGGACGCTGCATTTCGTGCTGCAGATTCTGACAGATTTATCGAGGAGCGACCCCAGTAGGACTCTCCAGATCCAGCGGTGCTAGCAAGTGCCACTTCTCCGGACTTGCTGTCTTTTGGTATTTTTCTGCTATTGTAGTATATGTTCATAGGTACACTCTTAGAGGCTCATGGACATTGTGGGATATGTAATTATTATGTGTGGCCTTGTCGGCCTTGTTTTGGCTTCTTGATGTGTTTCTGATAGCCTTGTCGGCTTTATGATATACTTTATGTGTAGCGACCTTGCCGGCCACTTACGTACATGTGTGTTGAATTATTAAGTATTTTTCTATGTTGCTTTTTCTTTCCGTGAGCAAATATTCCTTGAGTTCTGTCACATGAATTCCAAGTAACGGTTAAGTCAGGTGACTTCGGCCTACGGGTCGGAGCCGGTCATACTCTTCATCGGGGGTGTGACACTAGGCTTACAAAAGAACTCTTGCTTCATAGAAGTTCTAAACTTCAAAGAATTGTTCTGTAAGTCTAATCTTGTTTTATTCATAGTCTATGAGGCACCAGATTCAACGCATTGTACTCATATATGTAAACCCAGCAAAACTTCTTATTTTATTTATTTTATTATTTTTGAGATATATGGGAATTGTTAGAAAAATATTATTTTCTATTTAATATAAAAGGACTATTTCTAACGTTTTTATTGGCTTTAATACAAAAGAAATATTTTTATTCATTATTTAATACTATATTAATGACTCTTCAATAGGCTAATTATTTTATTTTATAATATTATATGCGCTTTAATGCTTAAGAGACTATTTGACTTGGTCTTTGAATTCTTAAGTTTGCAATTGTAACAGACAAGTAAATTCTTTGAATACCTCTAATGGCTAACGGTAAGCTGAATAGCCATAATGATTATATTATTATTATTATTATTATTATTATTATTATTATTATTATTAGTATTATTATTAGTATTAGTATTATTATTATTATTAGTATTAGTATTATTATTATTATTATTATTATTATTATTATTATTATTATTATTATTATTATTATTGTTATTATTGTTATTGTTATTGTTATTGTTATTGTTATTGTTATTGTTATTGTTATTGTTATTGTTATTGTTGTTGTTATTATTATTACTATTATTGTTATTATTATTTTTATTATAATAATAATAATAATAATTATTATTATTATTATTATTATTATTATTATTATTATTATTATTATTATTATTATTATTATTATTTGGTCAAAACTGAAATTTTTTTATTTCAACCAAGTAGAGTTTGTACACAGCCTGCTCAGTGGACTATAGAGACAGGACCTCAAGAAGAACCTATTAGACTAAACATTTCTATGTTACCAAGTTACTGTCCACTAGCTAAGTTTCACCTTCCAAAGGTTACATTTAGCTAGCTTCTTTCAGTAAATCAGTAGCCATCTAACATGGAAAACTATTTAACTTAAGTAAGCATTCATGCCATTTACAATGTCGTTGGCCTGCAATATGGAGTTGCAGTGCTATTTCTCTCGTTCTATCCATACTACTTCTGCTTGTTTGTTGGAATCGTCTAGCATTTCTTTCCCTCCAAACATGATAGACAGTAGCTGTAAAAACAAATCCCAATATCGTCCACTTAGAGTTCTTGTTATTCACTCGTTTTGCCATCCACTGAACCTCAGTGTTCCAGTCCCCTATTTCCCTTTTGATATCCATCCAAAGGTAGTAGGGTCTGCCAAATAAACTTGGAATACGCACATTCAAAGAATAGGTGCTGATGGGTTTCAGTGGCACCAATCGTACATAGCTTACAGATTGGATCAACTTGTATCCCCCAATGAGTCAGTCTATCAGTTGTAGCCAGCCTATTCTGGATTGCCATCCAGAGAATAAATTGTTGTCTGGGTATGGCACCTAAATTGTTGTCTGGGTATGGCACCTTTAAGAAGAACTAGTGTTTTCCATTGGACTTTTGGGTGTTGAGGAATAGAAGCCTGGTAAGCCTGTTTAATGCTGAATTTGCCTCCCACTGAAAATTTGTTGAGGTCTTCCAGGTTCGGCCTCCATTTTCTGGCATCAAACATTTTCCTTACTAACCATTATTATTATTATTATTAACTAGTTAATTTTCCCGCGCTTCGCACGGTCGGATATTTATCTTTCTTTGTTGTTAATTTAATTGATAGGAAAGAGATAAAAAATTATAATAAAAAATAAAAAGTAGCATACTAATGTAAGACAAAAGAAATTAAAACAAACGAATACATAAGGATAAATGCATATGAAAATAAGTCATAAAACATCTTTTCTCTTTGCACCATGTAACTCTGGTGAGAAAGTTAACTTTGACACACACGATATATTGGACCCGTCAATAACCTGTATCAAATTACAGTCATCAAGAACAAATTTGAGTAGCGTCAAATTGCAAGAAATCCACTCCTTTAGAAGATTGCATTATAAGGTCTCAATTGAATAGATCGAGCAAGCTCGAATTGACGTAACATGAAACCTATTAGGCCAAAAGCTCCATGGAGAGCAACAAAAGTCCACAGACCCCCAATTGACACCAACGAGTAAAATCTCCTTGTGCTTCAGACCCCATAAGAACAACAACGAATGTGCTAAACTATTAGCAGGAGTAGAAACCGCGGGCGCTTAAGAAATTGCAGCCTTCCAAATAAGAACTGGCCAATCCATGGGTATACCATGAAGTTACAAAGGTTGTACCCGTGAACCAATCCCTACAAAGAAAATAGGCACAAGGAAAGAGCAATAGACCGGACCAGCCTACAAAAACGAAACGGACCCTCCGTAGCCAGTCATCCATAATATCAAATAAATCATTTTCGTCTTTGGTAAACTTACCAAGGGCTATAGTCATAGTGATCCTCCTATTCAACTACTTCGATCATTTCCGAGCACCTCATATCTTTTTCGGGGCGTCCAAAGATTCGATTTAGATTTCAGACTCCATTAGTCACGACTTTTCTCATTATTAGAAACGTCTCATTGTGTGAGAATTAGGACTTGATCCTTACCGTATATTATGTTTCAAAATGAAAAACATAAAGGAAGTAGATGCATACCGCCTAACCTCCAAAAAAGTTAATTTGCCTAAAAGAGAGATTTTTGGATGAGGTACTGTAACTCTCAGAAGAATTTTACTTGAGATTAACAACACTTTTTACTACATTACAAAGGTGAAACGTCCTTGGCTACGCTTGGTTGTCCATTTACATGGTCTAAAATGATAAAACCCATGAATCTGATTGTCCTACTGGAATGTGTAAAGAGTGTGCTAGCTAGGCTCTACCTCACGAGGATGGTATAGTTCAGCGGTTCTTGCATTCGAAACGGGATGGGGTTTGGTATTTGCTAAAGCCATGGAGAAATAAGACTATTAATATTGTAGCTGAAGGAACTGCCTTTAGGAAATCTTGATAAATTGTGTGGAAAATAGCTTACAGCATCTGCTCATCGAATATTGCCACAATTATCAACACCATCTTGAAGCTGCAAGAGAGGCAAGTGGCTTTTGTGCAAAAATCGAGAGAAGATGACATGCTGGTGTTGGTTATATATCCAACCTCTTTACCTTTCAGCAACCATAAAGACAATTAGAGAAAGGAATAGTATTGACAACGTCGAGACACAAGGAAGTAACAGCCTTGACGTACTCATTGTACATATAGCGCTTACTTAACAGCAACCCTAAAGACAGTTAAAGAAAGGAATAGATTGATATCATCGAGATACAAGGAAGCAACAGCCTTGACGTACTCATTGTAGGTATAGCGCTTACTTAATTGGTTGCATCATATACAATGTATCCACATGATAAGATCGATGTCAGAGGGCCATAAATTATCGCCAAGTGCATACCTATAGGAAGAAGAATTTGTTATAGACAATAAACCAAATAAGATCATCAGTCATATCGATACAAAGTGCATAATATGTAATGAAAAAGTCACAAACATGAATGAAGGAAAACAATAATTAGAACTCCACATGCACTTTCACAAACTTATATAACAAGAATTTCTATGAACACTTGCAGAATAAGAATAAGTGATAAATATAATATATCCAACCAAAAAAATATTGTTTATAAAACAAAACAAAGATGATATAAAGAGAAAGCGATTATTTAAAAAAAGACAGCGCAAGAAAATTAGTGGCAATCAAAGTGTCAAATGTTCTAACACATTACATCAAATAGAGAATTTTCTATGAAAATCTCACTCAGACTCAATGAAAAAAGGAGGACGCCATAAAACATTATTAAACCAACTACTCCTCCCTTTGTCCCACTTTATGTGATACACTTTTTTTTAGTCTGTCCCAAAAAGAATGATACAATTCTATATTTTGAAATAATTTAACGTAAAACTTCCATCTTATGTTAACGAAATGATTTACAACCACACAAATATCTATAGTTTGTTTTAGACCACAAGTTTAAAAGTCCTCTTTTCTTTCTTAAATTCCGGACTTAGTCAAACTAACACCTTTATGAATTAAACAAAATGATCAGAATAGTTGATGTATAGATCCATGTTGGATGCCTGCTGCAGAATTAAGAAGCACAAATCATAATCATATCAAACAAAAGTTGTTTAACTCAGGACAACAAAATAACAAAAAAGATACAAACTTCAATACTACAACAACCAGAAATAAGGAAAACATTTAAAAGTATTGAAGATGAAAAGAAGCTACCTCTGGCTTGAGGGAAGAAATAGAAGCCTTATCAAAAAATGGCGATTGACCTGAATAAGGGGAATAAAGGAAGACAAGTTTAGAGGTTAAACAAAAGTGACAGTTACAGTTGTACCAAAAACTTAAAATTATTATGGATAATATCACGTGGGTGTTCTTCATCGAGCATAATAAACATAATGTCAATGGAGTTTACATCTTGACGTGGGGATTAGTTCGTCTAGGCGTCTTTATCGAAAGTCATACCAGTTACTAAACGGCGAAACATTGAATGAAGAGACCAGATTCCATAACCCATTATGTCCTATTTCATTTAAGGCCTTCCTCAGCCAAACCCATTGCCTTTACTCTTAAACCCAATTTTGTTTTACTTATTTCCGTCAATGTAGTACCCAAAAACTCTTCAAGATATTCCTCATTGACTACTCTTCTGTTTAGTTCTTCCAAGCAGTTTCGAATTTATCAACAACATTACCTATAAAATTTACTCTCTTCATCTTTTTTGCATTTCACTATCCATAGTGTCAATTCTTCCCAAGCAAAAGTAATGTTTTCTGTTCTTCGACCATTCATAACTGAAATCATAATAGAAGGAAGAAGCAAGAAAAACAGATGAGAAGTTGTAGATCGGTTAGTGGTTGGCGTGTTTTTTCAAACGGCCAAAGTTAATGAGAGTTTAGATTGTCCAACAGAGGGACACGAATGTTGTGCAAAAAGAGCAATGTTGAACGATGAGGAAGATTGTCCTGCGAGTTCCATGAAATTTTATCGTGAAACGTTCAGGGTTAGTCAGAGAAACTGAGAGATTAAGATGGTTGATGTATCAGATGGAGATATATGTACAAGGAATGGGACAGCCGTTAGGTCAGCGGTAGGACTAAGGGAGGGAGGTTACAAACTGGCTAATTAAGAGACGTGATTAGCGCAAGTATTTTTTCAGCAAAAGATGTGACTATGGTGTAACATCCCGTATGTTTACGTTAAGATGCGTCACGAATTGATCAATATAGATTCGATTCAGAGGATTAACGTCGTGTAAGCCAAGGATAGTTGGAGTACTCGGATAATGTGACAACATAAGGGAGACGACACTAGAAAAGTGAGGGCTGGATATCTTCACTTGTTCCGGATTTCAGGTTTATATTTGATGCTCACTTGATATAATGTACCTCTCCCTATCTGATTGATGACGAATCCAATTCAAGCAAATTCCTAAATGTTACTGTTAAGGAAGTTATGGCAAGAATGCAGATGATTACAACGAGGGGAGTTAAGGTAAGTTACAGCTAACCCATTACGACTGATGTATATATACTTTGTCGTGAGAGGCCAAATTGACATTGTTGTATTACTATGTAGCCCTGTGTGGCTTTGAATAAATGTTTGGGTTGCTTGACAGCTATTGGAAAGTCCTGTTTACAGAGGAAACTCTCCTAAAATTTCCAGAAATCCCAAGAATTAGAGTATCTTTCAACATTCGAGGACGAATGTTTCTAAGAGGGGAAGGATGTAATATCCCATACGTTTACGTTAAGATGCGTCACGAGTTGATCAATATAGATTCGATTCGGAGGATTAACGTCGTACATGAGGTTATAGATGTAAGATCCCTAAGTTTGATGAGTTTCGAAACTATTATATATAGCCTTGATAATGTATTTTCTGTTAAGTGAAACCTTTTTGTGAAAAAAATTGATAAATATGATTTTATATAGTTAAAATTTGCTACTACTTTTTGGATATGCTTTAAATTATACACATGATATGAAGAAGTTTATAAATGGAATTTTCCTTATTGTAAAGATAGAAATTATTTTCTCATAAGAAAAGAAAGTTATCTTTTTCAATTTTGAGAATTAATAGTACCAAAATTGGTACTTTTGATATTGGGTTGGAAAATGTCACACCCCAACTTTTGATAGGGCATGATGGGCACCCGACCCTTACTTAGGGCCGAGCGAACCCGCTGATTCTCGTGATACTCATAATCTTACTGGACTCTTAAATCATGAAATGAGAGCATAATGTAAGTTTTTCAAAAAAAAAACATGCTTTTCGTCTTTCTCAAATCAAGTAAAATCAGAATCATATGAAATTTGTAACATAATGCATAATGATACATCGGCTTACGAGCCGCTTACAAGACGACATGTTATATACGTGACTCGTCCGCAAAGTCTCTAACATAAATCAAGATACCGTAACATAGATACTCGACTCGGCAACACTCGGAAGGAAATAGAGCTCGCCAATCCAAATTGAACATCTTATACTAATATCCTCTACTCATCCGTATACACACAACGTGGCATGAAACGCGGCGTCCACAAGAAGGGACGTCGGTACGAATAATGTACCGAGTATGTAAGGCATGGATAACAACATAATAGAGATATGGAAGGTAACATGGAACAAGAGAGATAACCTGTACATCTGGATGCCTCATAAGGCGGATGTCATGCATGCTTAGCCTTTAAAAAAAAAAATTCTATACATATACATAGTACCATGCCCGGCCGTTAAGGCTCGGTGTCATATATATAGTATCATGCCCGGTCATTAAGGCTCGGTGTTATCATCATTAGCCCGCGTCCGGGCCTCCCGCGTCCGGGGCAATATCATAACATGCCCGGCAAGGGTGTGCACATCTACGTGCCATGCCCGGCCGACTATAGCGCGGCGCGGTGTGAGAAAATACATACATATATATAAAGTATGCATGAGAGCCCAATCAAAAGCCACAATTATCTCGGAGTGACGTAAGGTCGGTAGCCTCCGATTATATTATGGAATAATCATCATCGCTCTATCTCACCTTGAAGGAACAATTATTATAAGGCGAGATCAACAACAATGAATAAAATCAAGAAAATCACGAAAATAACTCAACATTCTCATATTCACATTGAAATCATAAGCTTGGGACTTTTAAACATGAAATCATCATCGTCGTCGTAATCATCATAGAAATATTCTCATCTTTAGCATCGTCATTAATATTGTAAAAACATGTCCGTTGTTGTTGTCATAAAAGCTTATAGAATCATAAATCTTTAACTCGGAAATAGGGACATTTTGGAAAATATTTATGGATTATCAAGAAAGAAGTCATGCCTTTGAATCATGAACTCTAACTTTTGGAAGTAAGGAGGTTATGACACATATGTAGGGAATTATAACATAGGAGTTTCTAGAAATAGGATCATTGTCATCATAAAACATGTTTATCTTTAGCATCATAAGAACTCCATGAATCATGAATCTCTAGCTTTTGAGAATAAGAATATTCTTGGAAAACATTTATGGATTCACATAGAGGGATCATGGGACATTTGGAAAACACCTATTGGATTCATAAGAAAGGAATCATGCCTTTAGAAGAAAGGGACTAGCCTTAACATACCTGTTCAACCTCCAGTTATCCACACTTATTCATCCAAATTCGTGAGTCTACATTTAAGAGGATTCACACTATCATTAGACTCATCAAAGTATACTTATACTAAACTTTCAAGTCAAACTACTCTATACTGCGAAAATCGAAAGATCTCCCCTATTTATATGCCTAACCCGAATTCTCAATACCAACAATCAACAACCAATAACAACAACAGAAACAACAACAACATCATTACTACCAAAATATTCCATCAAATACACCATATGATATTTTCTCCAACTCCTCCACAAACGAATTCGCTACATAATTATTCCATAAATTTATCTCCGTAGATAAGCCTTAAATGATACCAAAAGAGAAAGATTCATACCTTACTTCCGCTAATACCGCGATATCTCCAATACTTGCCTTACTCCCAAGCCATAAATTCACCGCAACACAATATTATAATCGTAACTATACGCCGGCGGAACCCGAATCCGGAGATTTTTACTTAACTCGCGTTGAAATTTAATGGAGGGAAGGTTGGAGAATTCTCTAGAATTTTTGGGAAATATTTTTGGGCTGATTCTTGGCTGAAAATGAGGGGTTAAACCCCTTTATATAGTTGCTCAAGTCACTTTGTAGCAGTCTTGTTCACCGAGTCAACAGTAGCGGTTCTTGTTCATCCGCGAAATTATTTCGAGACCTAAAACTTTTATACATCGATCTCTTTATTTGCATACTTGGATATGTCCAAAACTCCATACGGTACCGTATAACTTATTCAACATCCCAAACTTAGCAAAACTTATTTTGTTTTATTTTTTTCCGATTCGTTTAACCTCCAACCTTCGCGGCACTTACTTATCACTTGTTGAACATAACATAAACACTTATAACTTCAAACATAATCCTATCCTTTGAGCTTATGTGACTAACCTATGATGCAACTCAACTCACGAGAATGCGGGATGTAACAGAAAATTAGAATTTGATAAAACATCTAAATGTCCCAAATTTTTATAAAGTGTTACTGTATATCCTAATTTATGAGATATGTATTTTACTCTATTTTTATAAGACAAGTAATAGTACCACTAGAAAGATATTAAAAGCTCTTATTCTACATATAAAAAATATTTTATGGATGAAGATAAATACTTAATGATTAAGAAAGGGATTGGGTGGCATCAAAAGGAACTGCCAGTAAAAAGGGCAATTCCATTTCTTTATAATTATTTACGTCTTACATGTTCAAGAATTGCACAAAGTTTTACAATTCACTTACACTTTCATTCGTGTAGCATAATAAAGTCATTTTCTCTCTTTTCTTGGTCACCAACGAAGTGCAGCAGCATGTAATTGAAGGTTTTCTCAAGTTCTTTAAAAGTCAAGTTCATTCTAGATCAAACATAGTTGTGTTCCTCCATCGATTTCATGATTATAACTTCGGTCCCTCCTAATCTTAGCAAGTTCGAGATCACTTTGGGTTAAAGTTGAAGCTTTCTTGTTAGTGAAGTATCCTAAGATTAAGGTTAATCTGGTGTGATTGAGGTAAGATTACATCTTTTCTTTATGTTCTTGAGTTAGTTTAGTCTTTAGTCAACTTGTTAGATAAAGAAATTGTGGAAGAGAAGTTAGGATACACGCTAGAGCTCTTGTTAGTTTTGTGGAATGATTTGGAATGTGATCTCGAGTCATTGAGGCTGGATTTTCTAAAATATAAGTGGGGGTTGATGTTGTTATGTTGTTGTTCTTGAACTTGGAAGAAGAAAGTGCATAAAGATATCGGATACGAAGCGTATATTGGGCTGTTTTGGTGTATAACTTTGGAAGTTGATGTTTTAAGTTTAAAGAGGCTTATATGAGGTTGTTGTTGTTGTTGTTGTTGTTGTTGGTTTTGTTGATTGAGTTATGGTCATTAAAGAATAGGAGAAATGCTGCCCATTTCATTTTAGAATCGATTTATCTTTTTATATACGCGATATACGAGCATCTAAGTTCATTTATGTACACCTTGTTATAGGATTGGCATACTAGTTATGACGAGTTCGTTGTTGGATCGTATGGGCAACACGAGGTATGTAGGGCTTTCTCTTCTCTTTTGTGGCATGACTAGAACTCCATGAAAGTTTCATTGATACATTCATTCCGTGAAAACATAAGTCAATCTTGTTCTTATACTTGAGCGGCCCTCTACTTCATACATGACTTATATTAAAGTACTGTCCATATTTCCATGTTTCTTTGGTTATTGATTGAAACGTTATCGTAAAACTTGAGTCGGCTATATCTCGAAATGGTTAAGCTTACCTCTTCTCTGAAATAGCTTGTATTAAACTGTTTTCCCGCATTCTTATCTTTCTTGTCCATCACTTAAAGATGACGGACCTTCCATTGATATAAGTTTCCACTAAATATGAGATAAATACGCTTCCTTGTGATTGACTAATCCTTATTTCATATATGATTGCATCAAAGGCCTTTCATGCTTCCATATCTCTTTTGGCCACCGAATTGGAATGTTTCTACTAAACTTGGATTGATCATATACCGTCCGAATGAGTTGAACTCTACTTCATATGTAACTCATACCAAGTATCTTACGTGTTCTCCATGTTGTTGTCTCTTGAATTGAAAGGTAAATAATATAGTGACAGTAACGATAGTCGGAGGCTAACGACGATCGGTCACTCCGACTCTTCTTATGATACCTCTTCTGAGGTCAGTCTTGCATTACACTTATATATATATGTATTTATTTTCATTACCGAGCCGCGTTATAGTCGACCGGGTAGGCACTTATATGTGCACCTAGACATGTTTCTTTCTTTACCGAGCCGTGTTGTAGGCGGCCGGGTAGGCACGTAGTTGTGCACCTAGATGTATTTCTTTCTTTACTGAGCCGTGTTGTAGGCGGCCGGGTAGGCACGTGGCTGTGCATTGCCACTGATCAATTGGGCAGAGACAATGTTATGATGATGAGCTCACCCTACAGAGGGATTTATTATTGTTATATGATATGATATATGCCTCAACAGTGAGGAATGATTTTACGAGCATGCATTTACATTTATGTCATGGTTATGGTCGCCCTCAGTGGCCTCGTTCAGAGTTTCAGGTTGCCTCTATATCTCCCCTCTTGTTATTTATATCTCTTATGCTATTTATATCTCTTATGCTTATGTTATGTTTATGCTTACCGGCTTACATATTCGGTACATCTTTCGTACTGACGCACCCACAGGTACGGTAGATTGATTGGTGTACCTTCTTAGTAGGATACCGAGTTCAAGAGGATGTTCGCACTCTATTCTCGGAGTTCTTTGCCGGTCGAGTCATTAAATAGGATGCATACGTGTGTGTGTGTGTATATATATATATATATATATATATATATATATATATATATATATATATATATATATATATATATATATATATATATATATATATATATTATATTATATGGCTATGGGTACGTCGGGGCCACTGTCTCGACCAGTTGATGCATATTAGTGCTCTTAGAGGCTTACAGACTATCAGTCAGCGTACATGTATTGTGTTTGGCCTTGCCTGCCTTCTGACTCGTTGTCTTTCTTGGTTGTGGCCTTGTCGGCCCTAGTTATGCATATATGTGTTGTTGGGCCTTTTTTGCTTGCAGGTTGTCATGATATACTTCTTACAATTATTATTCAGCGGCCTTGTCGGCCTATGATTCACATTATAGAGTTCAAATATCACAATTGGTTCGCTTAGCCCTTCGGGTGCAGGATGCCGGCCACACCCCCGAAGGTTGGGGTGTGACATATTGAGTACCCAATTTTCTTTTATTTATTTTTGAAGGGAAAAAAAGGCTGGAAATTGGAGGAAAAAGATAAATGCCTTTCCTGATCGATGAGGCATGCCACATCACCGGCCCCATGTCTCTTTTGTATATATATATATATATATATATATATATATATATATATATAGATTGGATTTGCTACTATGTGTATATGGAGAATTAATAATGCCGCGTGTTTCTTAGATGTTTTTGGCGTTTTTCTAAGATGTATTTCATTCGCACTGTTGCTTCCTGGAGAAACTAAAGATTTATTCAAGTAAATCTATATATATAATAAAAATTTTGACAAATAAAAGTGATGTAATACGCGACACCTCTCTAAAATGAAGACACCTCTTAGTAGAATTGTCATTTATCTTTTTTCTCCTAATTTTTGAGGTTTCCCCCCTTTCTTTTGGTCTAAAAAATCTGCAAAAAATATTTAAAATGCCTTATTTATCTCTCTGCAATTACTACAATTTATTACTTTTCCTTAAATTCTTCCTCCCTTTTTTCCCTACCGTTTTCTTCTTCCTGTTTTCTCAATTAGTCTCATCTAATTTCTTCCCAAAAGTCACATCCCCCAATCTCTTAATTATACCTCCAGTATTCACGTCCCACGATTTTCTACGTTAGTTTTTAGCTTTTTTTCTAGATCAGATTTTAGCTTTTAATGCAATAAAGATAAAATAGGTACACTTAAAAGAGGGATAAAAGAGGGATATCCTCTCTTTATTGTTTAACTAGTAAATCTATCCGCGCTTCGCGCGGTTAAGAAAATAACTACTTAGAGCCCGTTTGGATTGGCTTATTTCTATAATTTCGTCATCACATTATGTTCAAAAAAATAAGTTGGGTAGTCCAACTTATTTTTTTTGGCTTATAAAATTCGTTTCACCTTTTATGTTCGCTAGATAAGTTAAGTCAAGTGGGCCCAATTATTTTTTTGAGCCTTATTTTAAGCACTAAATGACTTTAATTTCCCGCCAAAACACTCAAAAAAGTAAAAAACAGCTTATAAGCCAACTTATAAGCCAATCCAAACGGGCTCTTAGTAAAGTTTTGTGATTTTACAGAGACATCTTTTTAAATTTTATACGGACATAATTTAATTTTGTGAATTAATTAAACAAAAGAAATTAATTTTTTAACATTATGGACATGATTAATTCAACGGAAGTTACGTTTTGAAGTGGAAAGATTGACCATTGCCTTAGCAATAATACTGAAGTTATTGACCTCTATAATCTACTTTCCAATCTACTTAGTCACGAAAAAGATATGTGTCGTTCCTATTTGAATGTTGTTCGTAAATAGTATTAATATTGTATTTAACGATTTATTTGCAAGCATTATATATAGTGGCTTCTTTAATGTGGGAAAAGAATCATTTTATTATTGTAAATAATACTCCCCCATTCCCTAATAAGTGACTTTTTAGGCTTTTCATTTTATTTCAAAATAAGTGGTGCTTTAGAATTTCAAGAAGAAATTGTTCTTCTTCTTCCAAAATGACCCTTATTTACATAATTATGAATCATTAAGCTTTTCTTTTTCTAGGCATTTAATAAGGGGTAGGTTAGTAAAAACACTCCTAATTTTCTAGGAGTGAGCACTTTCTTAAGAGGTGTGCATAAGTCTAAAAAGTCGCTTATTATGGAATGGAGGGTGTAATATTGATTAATGATTGCATTTAGAGGGCTTAAGTCTTATGTGTGTCGTTCCACCATCCCTTCCTACTAAAAAATGAAAAGAAAACGTAAATTGATTTTCATAATCATGAAAACAAGATATCAACAATCATATATATATATATATATATATATATATATATATATATATATAATCATAACTCAAAAAATGTTTTAGCTTGACAAAAACAATTTGTGGATATTTTCTTTTAATTTCTTTTTTACTTTTTAATTTCTCTTTTTATCTTGTAAATGTGTAACACCTCCTGCATTCGGGTTAGAGTTCAACTCGTAAGACAGGGGTATAATGGAACCAATATGAGGAGTATAGAAAGTGTTTTGAAAACTAATCAAGTCATAAGAAGAGTCTTTGGCCAAAGAAAGTCGGAAGCCACTTTACAAAGCATGTTTTCAAGCGAGTTTGCAGAAGGTCTTACTTCAAGCGACTATAACCCCTTTATTAATTGGGAATTTGGTAAAACTTCCTTAATGAAAGTTGTATCCCTTTGAACTAACATTCCAACGGCATATTATGAAGGTCAAACACACATCTATACAAAAAGTTATGGCCTGAAGGGTCGCAGAACTGCCTAATAAAAACGGTCCATATTTTGAGATACGGTCCGTATTTTGTGAAAAATTCAGCGTCAACATTTTTTTTTTGCGCCATGATAAAATACGGTCCATAAATACGGACTATATCTCAAAATACGGATCGTATTTATGGTCTGTATTTCTCCCCACGCAGTTAAGTATAAATACACCAGTTCAGTCTTTTAATTTTATTTTTCATTCCTTCAAGCCCTAGAACGAAGTTCCTCTTCTCCCATCAATTCAAGACATTAAGGTAAGCCATTCCAAGCCCTTCCAAGTCAATTACAACATGTATTCATGTAATCTAATTAGGAAATCATTGTTCCTAACCTAGGGTTTTCAAGAAAACTCATCTCAAGGCTCAAGGTTTAAGCTTTTGGAATTCTATTACCAGTTTTGGAGCGTTTACAGGTATGTAGGATTTCTATCTACGTGTAGGAATATCATTTTTCTTCCCTACGCCACGTTCTTCCATGATTATACGAAAGTTCACCAAAAACTAGGGTTCTAGATATGTTCATGATAACCCTGAGTAAATGTACCATGATATATCATGTTTGTATTAATAATTCGTTATTGTGCTCTTGATATTCCATTTTGGTTATAGAAAATTTGTCCACAATCCATGAAAACCCATACTTTGCATTTCATAGGTTCTTACATGCAAGATATGAACTATTATGCTTATTTTCATGAAAATCATACATGTCTCCATGTTTTCATACAAGTATATTATGTAATTATATATTCATGTTATATTATACTTACAATTCATGTCTACAAATCATTTTTAAGAAAATCATGGGCTCAGATACCACCTATTTTCATGTTCATGTTTTTTGGAGTTGCACAGATTATCGAGAAGGCTTCGATAACCTGAAACTACGCTTGCCACTGTAGGATAAGGATCGCTCAGCCCAGTTAGGACGATTCCTTCATATTTTATTGATTGGATCCTTTCATGTCATGTTTATGTCTCATACCCCTGGCAAGGTATGAGATTGCTCTGCTGGTCGGGCTAGGTACCAGACTCTACGTACCCATGTTGTGATTCTTGTCGGTTCTAATAATGCTCTCCCAACTAAAAATGCTTTTACTCATGTCGGTTATGTGTGTGTGTGTGTGTGTGTGTATACATACTCATGTCAGATGATACTCATGTTCATGTGCAGCTTACAGATACAGTTTCAGTTTCAATTCTATTATTTTCATGTGTCATGCTTATTTCATTCAGTTACTTTACATACCAGTACAGTTCGAATGTACTGACGTTCCCTTTTATTTGCCTGGGGGCCCGCATCTCATGATGCAGATTTACAGGACGGCAAATCAGATCGTTAGGACACTGCTCGTATCAACCTTTTGGTGAGCCCCATCTCATCAGGGTTTAGTCAGTATTTATATTTCATATTAGTTTTGCAGTTAAGGTATGTCGAGGGCCGTGTCCCGGTAAACAGTTTATTAGTTAGACTCATGTCGAGGTTTCATTGACTAGTCAGTTATGTCATGTCAGATGTTCAGAGTCGTATAGCCAGTATTGTCTCAACATTTATTATATTTTCGTATCATTTCCGCATCATGTTTAAACACTATTTTCATTAGTATTATGATAGCTCATGTTATTCAGACTATCCATATTTAAAAGTTATATTCTGCATTCAGTTCATGCCCCATGTTGATTCAAAGAAGCCATGTGGTTCGCTAGGTTACATACGGTCGAACATCGAGTGTGTTACGCCTGTGCCATAGTGTGTGTGACAAAGCTTGGTATCAGAGCCTAGGTTCAAGTGTCTTAGGGAGTCTATGAAACCGTATCCAGTGTGGTTATTTTTATCTATGTGTGGCGCCTATACATATAAACAGTTGACCACCAAGACATCTAGGATTGTCTCACTTCTTTCATACTCTAGATCGTGCAGTTAGAATTATGCTTTCAGGAACTCTTCTAACTCGTGCGTATTACGTATTTCAGACAATGCCTGTTAAAAAAAAAGTACACAAAAAGGACATCGACCACTAGCCGAAGGGCTACTGCTGAGGACTCTCAGACTCAGAAAGTTCACACCGAGACTCAAGGGCTTCAGACGGCTTTAGTGCCCTGCATCGCACCCCACCATTGCAGTGTCCGCTGAGGTCCTTTCCTACAGCTTACTCGTTCACCTGCTACGATATAGATGTCAAGGGAGCTATCCAGCTGCTCACCCAGATAGTTGCTAATCAAGCCCAACGCCAGGAACAGGCTCCTAGCGCTAGTGCTAGTGGTGGATTGGATAGTTCGAGGACCAAGGAATTCTTGAATTTAAAGCCTTTAGTGTTCATAGGGTCTAACAAGGGGGAGGATCCGCAGAACTTCATTGATGGACTCCAAAAAGTGTTTCGGGTTATGCATGCTACCGAGACAGAAGCAGCAGAGTTGGGAGCGTATCAATTACAGAACGTTGCTCATATTTGGTATGAGATGTAGGAACATTCCCCCTGGAAAGATGTGCCCCTAGCAACTTGAGATGAGTTTATAGATGCTTTCATTGACCACTTTCAGCCGCTTGAGGTCAGGGAGGCAAAGGCTTTTGAATTTGAGAAACTCAGACAGAACAACATGAGTGTCAACAAATATTATCTCACGTTTGTTTCGTTGGCCAGGCATGCTCCTCACATGGTTCCCGATATGAAGGCCAGAGTTAGACGGTTTGTGTTACGCCTTATACCCGACTTGTATGATGATGAAAATATTGCTGCTCAGAATAGAGAAATGACCATCACGAAGATAGTTGCTTTTGTTCAGGGTAATGAGGACCAAATGAAGGAAGAAGAAGCACTCCAGAAAGAAAAAAGATGAAGATTCAATAAAAGAGTCAAGTCTGCAGGTAAATTCAGTCATGGGGGAGGTGCAGGTAGAAAATTCTTCAAGAATAGGTCATCGACCACGTCTATCTTCAGCGGCCGGTGTCCCGGCCCCAAGTTCGGGGAATGATCATTAGAGACGGAGTTTCGGAATGAAGCTCCTACTCTCGAGTCGTGTGGGTCGGCGCACTTATACTAATGACCGCGAAGTGTGGTAAGAGACACTCAGGAGAATGTCGCATAGGTATGGATATTTGTTATGGGTGTGATCAGAAATGCCATCAGCGAGGCAGGGTACCGGAGGTAATGTGGCTCAGTCCACAAATTCAACAGCTCCTTGAAATTCTTAAGCCCAGTCAAGGCATGGTGCAACCAAGTATAGCAATGTAGACGGAGGTCAGAACCTCTTATATGCTTTAGCGGCTCGCCAAGATACAAAAGCACGTGCAGATATTGTCACAGGTATACTAACAGTTTTCACTTTTAACGTTTATGCCCTGATTGACTGATGGATATAAAATATTCATGTAATTTCAGTATAAAAGTTTAATATTTTAAAATAAAATATGAATAATTTATATCAAATTCTCGCACTTTTCTAACAAATATTGCAGGATAAAGAATACATGGAAAAAGAGAAGAAACAACAAATAAAAGTCCTGGAAGGAGGATGTATGCATGAAAACTTCACCAAAGACTACACAAAGTCAAGAGATACAAAGTTATGGCAAATTGTCACCAAGATTTCATGACAAATTATCATGTCAATTTCTAAGACCAGATATTGCGTGATAAATTGCCATGTAAAATTCTCATCAATGATATAATATTATATTGATATTCTCTAACAATTTCTCACCAAAGCCTTGTAGAATTCTCCTATAAATAACAGACATGTTTGTAGAAGAAAAGGAACCCATCTTTCATCCTATTTGCATCCAATGGTGAAGAGGACACAAGAACTAGTCTTGATGTCTCTCTTGGCTCTTTCTTGTAGTAAAAAATATTCTCTTAGTCTTTATTTCTATTTAGTTTTCTACTCCATAATGGAGTAAGTTTCCTTGGTTGGGATAGTAGATAAAGTTTGATGAAGCTATTATAATAAACATCTTTATTTTATTGTCTTCTTATGTTGGGATTTTCTCTTTATCAAATTTATACACCAAGGTGTTTGATATTAATTATATCAATTATTGGATTTAATTATATCTCTTTACAAAAATCCTTATCTTGTTAATTTATTTCTTATTCGGGAGAAGAGAACGATTTAAACATGTTTATTGATTTAAATGATCTTTATCTTATTTCTTTTAGTCCTAATTCTCGCGGAGGGATTAACTCAAATAAGTTTATTGATTAAAATGATATTTATCTTATTTCTTTTAAGTCCTAATTCTCACCGAGGGATTGACTCAAGTTTACTGATTTAATAGATCTTTGTCTTATTTCGTTCAGTCCTAATTCTCACAGAGGGATTGACTCAAATAAATTCATTGATTTAGAAACGCTAATCGAAAGAGGCTTTTGTTCACTTGGTCCACTCAACTAAGATAATTCTTATTTGAAGCCATTACTTTAATTGGTTAACTACACTAATCGAAAGAGGTGTTATTAACTAATTATTGTTTAATGTCACTAATTACTTGTCAATAAATTAATAGTATAAGCGAGAGTGGTGCTATTAACATATTTTAAATTATGTGAGTGATTGTATTAGAAATAAGCAATCATTCTTTAAACAGAGAAATAAATAATAAACTTTTGATTTTATTATAATAATTTTATTTTGCCGATTCAAAATATCTCAACCTCTATCTTTTATTAGAAAAATCCAAAAATATTTCTTATTTTATTATTATAATTTTTCAAGACTTTTGAACAACTCCCTTTTCATCAATTTGGTCCTCCCAAATAGTAACAAAAAATAATACATATCTGTAGCCTAGGTGGCTCCAATCTCTATGGGACGATATCTTAAACTTTACTATAATTTGACAGAGTACGAGCAGAAAATACCTATGCACACTGGTCTCGTCATTGACGCAGGATCTACCTTATCTTATGTAGCCCCATTTATTGCAAAGAAATTTGGGATAGAACTAGAAAAGTTGCATGAACCCTTTGAAGTATCCACCCTAGTTGGAGAATCAGTTATAGCTAGACGTACTTATAGGGGTTGCCAAGTTTTAGTCTATCATCGCAGAACCATAGCTGACTTAGCCATTTCTGATACTTAATACAATCCTTCTTTAGGTGCCCCTTCTTTCTACAGAAGCGACACTTGGATTCTTTCTTGTTATCAGTTTTAGGTTCAAGTGGTGTTTTTCCTTTCCACTTCTTATTGGCTTGATAGGTCTTCTTTCCTTGAGTAGCCATGAAAGCACTTTCTTCTGTTTCCATCAGCAATCGACCCTCCTCTTGAACACACATGGCCATAAGTTTCATTAATAGACCATTTATCTTTATGTGTGTCATAGGAGATCTTAAAGTGGTCATACTGTAAAAGGAAGAGAGTTCAAAATATAGTGCACAATGAAAGTTTCGGACATTTCAACCTCAAGAGTCTTTAGCTGAGCCATTAAATCTCGCTTTTTCATTTTGTGCTCACACACACCTCTCACACTGGTGAGCCTCATTGATAAGAATTTCATAATCAGGGTGTTGGCAAGTGCCTTATCTGAAGTCTCAAACTGTTCATCAATAGCTACTTCGGTAATGCCTTGACATTGTTATCTTTTCGATAGAACCACAAATACCCGACAGATATTTGGTGTAATAAACATAACACTCAAAACGATTCGAGCTCTTTCCATTGTTAATGAAAAGAGAGAGCAATCTCGGCTGGTCTAATTTCATTAATAGGTGGTTCGTACTTCGTGATAGCATAATCAATGTCCATGCGCCCTCAAATGAAGAATAATTCTCTCTTCCGGATCTTATAGTTCCCACTTCGCCGTTGGGAATATCACAAATATCAGAGAAATTCGCAGGTTGCATAACTGCAAAAATATACATACATGCTTAATAAATTTGAGGAAATAATATAAATTGAATCTACTGAAAAATTACCTGTGGGCTAAATTTTTAATTCAATTAGATTCATTCTTTACGATAGAATTATCAATTTACTAGCAGGATATCCTACCTTTACGATAAAACTACTAAATTCTAATTCATAATTCCTGTGGGTAATTATGAAAAGTATTTAATATTTTATCCTAATTAATTATGCAACTCAATAATAAAGATTCTTGAGTTATTATTTCGTGCATAATTAATGTCAATTCTAATGTCTAAAATTTCTTTATGTGATCCCTCACTTTAAAAGATTTATTCAATTAAAGATGTTGTGGCTAATCTTCAATCAAATAAAATTATAAACCACTTAGATATTAGTCCTTGTTTAATGTCTATAATTTCTTAATCTGATCCTAACACAATATATATATATATATAATTTCATGTAATCAAGATTGTTGTGGCTAAATCTTAATTAAATAAAATTATATGGATCAATAACTTTAAAACT
>NC_081342.1:64191046-64216136 GCF_029784015.1 Lycium ferocissimum
AGAAGAAGAACCTACCAGAAATTGAACAAAGAATTAACAAGATAGAATGGGAAGTTCTTCAAGTTTGGCCCGGGGGAGGGGGTGGTGGTGGGTGGGTTTGGTTTGTTTGCTAGTAACTGCATAATTGGCAAAATAAAATGCTACTTAATTGAGAGGATGAAGAGATACCATTGTTTCCTACATCTAGAGGTGATCAAGGTTTCACACATGAAATTACACCCAATGACCTTGAAAATGGGTGGGATTGTACTTTTGACCCCCGTTTACCCCATGAGCAAACCTTCAAGGTCAAAAGTGTTGCCGCACCTGTGTCGAATCCTCAAAAAAATACATTACTTTTGAAGAATCCGACACGCACTGGATGACATTTTAGGAGAGTCTGAGTAACATAACCCGCAAGTATATCCATGTTTAGGCCCTTTTATAATAGTGAATTTTTGGCACCTGATCTCATCTCGCCCTTTGTTTTTAAACGATAAATTGTATTAGACAAACTTAAATTAGTAACATTAGAGTTAAGAAGTGTAGAAACAATCGGATTTTAGTCCAAAAACACAAGCCTGAGTTCCCTAACTGAAAAACCCTTCTGAATCATCAAGACTCCCAAATAATGACTTTGAATTCTGAATTTCGCATCACGTCAACTTGTATCAAGGAAGCATTTATAGAAGAGTGGCCACATGATCTTACCTCTATCAGTTGCATTTCACACTTGCTCCCAAAGCTTTCAGGGATTTCCTCTAGATTCCAACAATGTCATCAGAGACATTCTGAAATTTCTAGCTTCCTTAATTTCAAAACTTTTAGATTAGGATGGAAATGTACACTCTGTTTTTATGAGCAAAGGTAAGGTGAACGTGTACTATCCGACTACCTTACTCTCAATACTTAGAAATACATAAGTTAAAATGTTCGTATTTCTTGTGCTAACCATGTTACTCCTGAAAACATTGCAGGGAAAAAAGTTGGATCTGAGGATGACTAATGTGACATGTACAATTTTTTGGTTTTGATTGTATATACTTGTGACATGCTCAATGCATATACATTTGGATTGTTTTAGGTGTGTTATGTGTAGTATATTTGAGTTTATGTTTGGCATGTACATAATAAGTTGGAATATGTTTGAATAAGCTAGCTGAAGGTTGTTGCAGTATCAATGCTCCTTACGCGTAGCTTATTCTTATAGTATATTGTAGTGATTTGTTAATTTTAATGTATGAGGAAACTCTTTGTACATATGGATCTTTCTCAGTGTAGAACAACGAACAACGCCGCTCGAAAATTGCAGTTTAAAAGCAACTATAAAAGATCAAAGTTTAATTTTGTCCTGGAAATGGAAAAAAAGGGTGCAAACAATTTTAGATGATACTATTCATGATATCAACCTCACCTTAGTTAAGATTATCATTATCATTATTATACTAAAAGTAAGAAGCTCCCACCTTCAAAGTTAGATTACCATTTTGCCTCTACACTAAATTAAAATCTAATTAAACAATAAACTTAATTAAATAGTCATATTTTGAAGACAATTAGTTAGGATCAACTTAAAATTTGATATTGTCAATCCATTTATATCAGGCAACGTGGATTTAACTTTAGTCAAAAGATGAAAGTTGCGGAAATGAGAATGCTGTGATGGATGTGTGGGCACACCAGGCGAGATAGGATTAGGAATGAAGATATCCGGAATAAGGTGGGAGTGGCATCAGTGGAGGACAAGATACGAGAAGCGTAGCTAAGATGGTTTGGGCATGTGAAGAGGAGAGACACAGATGCCCCACGGCGGAGGTGTGAGAGGTTGGCTACGGACGGTTTCAGAAAAGGTAGAGGTAGGCTGAAGAAGTATTGGAGAGAGGTGCTTAGACAGGACATGGCACAGTTCCAGCTTACCGAGGACATAACTTTAGATAGGAGGCTATGGAGGACTTAGATTAGGGTAGAAGGCTAGTAGGTTGTCCCGTGAATCCCTTCGTACTAGTAGTCGCAGTTTAGATCTAGAGTTTATTTTTCACGCCCCGAATCATGGCCTAGACGTAATACGACACTCAGTGACTTACTGCATGTGACCAAGCGAACCATATGGCTTGCTGAATCATCATGAGGCATAACATGAGCGGAATACAACATAAACATGATGAGCCTTAATAAACATGAGATTTCAAAATATAATAAAATACTTGTTTAAAATATGAATATGGATTGTCATAGATAATGAGCCAAAGATGGCTATACGACTCTGAACATCTGACATAACATAATTGTCTAGTCTATGAAACCAATACGAGTCCGGATTACGTTAAACATACTTAATCGGGACAAGACTTCAAAGATACCTTAAATGCATAACTATCATAAAAGTAAATAATGACTAAACCCGGAAGAAGATGGGACTTACCAAAAGCTGATACGTGGATGATCCTATGGAGTAGATCCGTCGTCCTGTAAGTCCGTACATGCATCGTGAAATGCAGGCCTCCGGGCAATATAAAGGGGGACGCCAACACATTGAATGTACTGGTACGTAAAGCAACTGAATGAAATAACATGATAAGAATTGAAACCGAAAACCCGGATACGAGCATGCTCATGAATACATATATATATATATATATATATATATATATATATATATATATACACATAACATATTAAGTAGGAGAGTATTGCATAAACCGACAATATGATATCACTACGTGGGTACGTGGAATACGGTACCCGCCGACCCGGCCAGAGCTCCCACACCTTGCCAGGGGTATGAGATGAAAACATGACATGAAAGGATCCAATCAATATAAAATAAAGGAATCGTCCTAACTGGGCGGAGCAATCCTTATCCTACGGTGGCTAACGTAGTTTCAAGCTACCGAGCCTTCTCGGTAATTTGTGCAACTCCCAAAAATATGAACATGAGATGGTTGGCTAAGAAGCCCATGATATTCATGAAATAACTTGTAAATAATGGTTTCATGAAATAACTTGAAGGCAGGCTTTGAAATGATATAACATAAACATGGTTTCATATCAAATAGCTTGTAAAACATGGGTTTGAACAATATAGTACAATCATGAGTTCATATCGTAAAGCTTGTGTGAAAACATAGAAGGTTTCATACTTTTAAAACTCATAAAGTATTGAATACTTGGAACTCATGGAATTAGGCATGGGTTCATGGAATACGTAAGGGTTCCCAATTACCGCAAAGGTAGCTTAGGAATACAATAACGAACATGTTACACCCCGTACTTTCAGAGAAGCACTTATTAAATTTGAACGTAAGTATGTTGAGCTATGGCTAAGTAAAACAACTTTGGATTATGAGGAACGAAGCATTATTAAGTATATTGTATGAGTAAAGGATGAATTACGATCTCGTAAGTCATGGACAACCTTAGAACCAAAGGACATGACTATTATCAAGTATGATTAATGATAAATATCATGTACGGAGAGTTTCGGAAGGTTCCGGGACCAAGAAAATCGAAGAAAATAAGTTTGTCGAAAATTTGAAAATTGGTAGAATTTTGAGTCAAATTTGGAGGGGTATATCTCCTAGTATATTAGGAGTTTTAAGGTATTTCAAAAGCCTAAAATGAAGTTAGTCGATTCTAGTTTCCAACGCAACACACCGCTCGTCGATACGACATCGGAGTAGAGAATTATGGAGGCTGACAGAGCAGAAACACGCGTTACAGTAACTTAGCTGCTACAGTAGCCGAGCTGCTACAATACCGAACCGACTTTAGAACCTTATAAAAGGGGTTTTACCCCTCATTTTTCATCCAAACACCTCTCAAAATATCCCAAACTCTTTAGAACAATCCCCTAAATTTCGTCCATACAATCTTAGAGCAAATTAAGTGAAATCTCCGGATTTAAGTCCGAACAGCGTATAGTTATGATTATAAAATCGCATAGCGATGAGTTTTGGCTCAAGTTCAAGGGGGAAAATGAAGATATCACAATATTAACGGGAGTAAGGTATGAATATCTTCTTATTAACGTTAGTTTCAGTTTATTTACGGATATAAAGTTGTTAAATAGTCGTATAATGAGTTGGTTAGTTGTGGAACTTGAAAAACATCGTGTGGGATGTTTTATGGAATATATTGGTATTGATAATATTGTGGTTGATGTTGTTATTGTTGTTGGTTGCTGGATTATGATTTCGGGCTAGGCATATAAACAGGGGAGATGGTGCCCGAATTTCGACAGATCCTAAAGGGATTTTATTTAAATGCTTGAGACAAGTGGGTGAAAACGTGCCTAATGAGAGTATGAATGGTTTATGTGTAGATTTGCGGGCTTAGAAGAATAAAAGTTAAGTGACCAAGGAAACCGAAAGGTATGTTAAGGCTAAACCCTTTCTTTCTAAAAGCATGATTCTTTTATTATAAACCTTTGTGCCATATCCATAATATCCTTGCTTTCACAAATGCTAGAAGTCTATGAATCTCATGGTCCTTATGAGGCATGAGGAACGAAGCATTATTAAGTATCATGATCTTGAGACTATTCTTTGGCATTCATCTCACCTCATAATACTTGTTCTTTCGAGGTGAGATATAGCGATGACGATTCTATTTCTAATGCTATCTAAGTTCATGGTTCTCGATACTCTCATGGCATTATCGATTTCATCTTATGATGGTTGATCCTTCAAGAAATGATATGGTGATAATGATAATGCTAATTATGATGCTGATTTCATTTATGTATTTTTTTTTTTTTTTATATATGTATGTATGTATGTATGCATTGCACTCCCACTGATCAGTTGGGGATGACACCGAGTCCCGAAAGGGCCGGGTACGGATAAAACCGAGTCCCGAAAGAGCCAGGTACGGATGACACCGAGTCCCGAAAGGGCCGGGTACAGATGACACCGAGTCCGGGTACGGATGACACCGAGTCCCGAAAGGACCGGATACGGATGACACCGAGTCCCGAAAGGGCCGGGTGCGGATAACACCGAGTCCCGATAGGGCCGGGTACGGATATGACAGATGTATGTATAGTAAATGTATGTGAACGCAAATGTGTGTATATTGTGTATGGATGTGTATGAAATGTTTTTCCTATCGACAAGTTAATTTACGTGACAGAGGTCTGAGAAAGTGTACGAGGTATAATTACTCACCTTATCTTTTGCTATCTTCGTTTTTATATCATGTCACTATTCATGCCTTACATACTCAGTACATTGTTCGTACTGACGTCCTTTCTTGTGGACGCTGCGTTCATGCCCGCAGGTGCAAATAGATGAGACGAGGATCTTCTACCGTAGGCTGCCTTCAGGTACCAATTACGTTTGGTGGCTCCACTTCTTCCTGGAGCATTGCCGAGTCTAAGTCTATATATATATATATATATATGAATTGTGTTAAGGGTATGTCGGGGGCCCTGTCGTCCCGACTTGTATATTTCATTCATGTTCATAGAGGCTTTGCAGACAGTTCATGTGTATAGCTTAGTTATGTTGTGTCGGTAGTTATGTTGGCATCGTAGCCCATTGCACATATATTTATGCATGATATTAGGTTCATATTTAGCCCTTAGCCATATTTTACCATTCGAGACAAGAAAGATGCAAGTTATAAGTTGATTCGCTCAGTTGTCGTAGGGTGCCGGGTGCCAGTCACGCCTTACCAAGGGTGGGGTGTGACAGAACAATTCATAGACACATGGTGTATCATAGTAAATAAACTTAGGGTTATCCTGAACATATCTAGAACCTTAGTTTTTGTATAATCTCATACTTTCATGAAAGAATGTGGCGTGGGGAAGAACAATGATATTCCCACACGTAGATAGTAACCCTAAATACCTGGTAATGCTCCAAACTTGAATTAACAATATGATTTTGGAAGAAGAGTTCCAAGGTTTAAGTTTTGAGTCCTTTAAATGGGTTTTCTTGAAAACCCTATGTTAAGAACAATGATTTCATTGTTAGATTATGAGAACACATGTTAGAATTCACTGGTAATGGTTGGAATAGACTTACCTTGGTGTATTCTAAAGGTAGGGAGAGAAGAACTTCGTACTATGGCTTGAAGAATATGAAAAACTGATATTTAGAAGCTAAGTGTTGTATTTATACAAGTTCTGGCTCGTCCCTAGGCCTTGCTTGGCGAGAATTTAGATGCGCCAAGCCATATGGAGGTGCCACAAACTAGTAAAGTGAGGCCAAGGCGAGGATTTTGGCGAGCTTGACTTTCTCGCCTCGTTTGCCTTCCTCACCTCGCGAGGATTTTGGTGAGCCCGGACTGCTCTCAGTAAAATGGTGATAACTTTTTGTAGAGATGTCTGGTTGACCTCCATAATATACCGTTGGAAAGATATTTCAAAGGGCTAAAACTTCCATGTGTTATGTTTTCTCAAATTCGTAACAGATTTTCACTAAATCGGGATAGAAGACAGACCTACCGAAAACTTAGCCGATTCTATCGAATCTGAGCACCCCTCTAATAGCCATTTTGAGACGATCATATCTCCTTGACCGGACTCCGATTAGCCTGATCCTTATATGCATGGAAAGGTATTTCTATGTACTATAACTTTCATTAAGGAACCTTTTCCAAATTCCCAACGAATCAAGGTGTTATGGTTGCCCGAAGTAGGCCCCTCAGCCACTTTCGCAAAACGTTCAAACCTTCAAATTTCCTTTGAAACTCAAACGATATGAATCTAACCTTTATTTTAATATACAGGGTGTTACATTATTGTCCTTTGATTCTTGCTACTACATGTTATTTCTTGTACTTCGACTATCTTATTTATCTGTGGTAGCCACTATTTCTTTTTCTCAGACTGCTTTATCAGGGCTTTTTCGCTTTCATTAGTTGCATTTTCATATTGGTTTGAGCTACTTGTGCTTATTTGACCTCTTCTCGTCATGTTTTCTCTTGAGCCGAGGGTCTTTCGGAAACAGCTTCCCTATTTCCGAGATAGGGGTAATATCTAAGTACTTTTTTCCCTCTCCAGACCCCACATTGTGGGATTTCACTGGGTATGTCGCTATTGTGGATTTAACTTTAGTGAATGTTTCATTACAGCCAATTAAAGGGAATATAAATAGCAACTTAATCCTTGGATAAATAAATTTTCTTAATAATTATAATTACTAAAAAAAACAGCTACATTGAATGGGTAATTGGTGGAGGATTTAATTCATCTTTTCACATTCCAAGTTTTATTGTTTGGACCTCTAAGCTTCCACCGGTTTTTAACATTTATGCATGGCATTTACTTATATTTTACTACCCTATATATAAAAGTAAACACCAAAGCTTCAAACCACTTCATCATTTTATCAACTTTCCGAAATTCCCACAAAAAAATTTGTTTGGTATATTCTGGTCAGTGGCAACTACGACGCTAGGTAAATCTTTTCCTTTTCATGTTGGAGAAGCTTATTTTCTGCTAATTCCGTAACATTTTGGAACTTGTATTTATGAGATAACCTATAATATAATCGTCAATTTTTTGCCAAAAGAATTCGAGTGAACTTAGCTTATAGTAGATTGCTTTATTACTTTAGTTTAACATGAATAGTTTTGTTTCTACTTTAGTAGTAACCTGTTGGTATAAGACTATATTCACCACGTTTGCGGTCAAAGTTTGTGCATGTCTCTTATAACTTTCATGATTTTGAATATTACAATAATTCTATTTTTTTTAAAATTTTAAAACAGATAGCCCTATTTTTGTTATCGTAAACAGATCAAATATAGAATCGTTCAAGGAAAAATAAACGAAATCAAACTAAATAGAAAACTGAACATGTACTTTGGTTCGATTATGACTGTAAGTAGGGGTATACATGGACCGGGTTAGTTCGGATTTTTTAAACACCAAACCAAACCAATTGCGTATATCTCATGTATCTTCACTTTTATAATTTTACTAGTTTCGGCTTACGCGCTTTGCGAGTGACCAAAGCGCGTACATCATTCGACAACAAACACTGCAGAAAAGATATTGAACTTAGCTACGATCTTCATTGTTAATCTATCGCTAAAAGAAATTTTTGATAATTTGTTACTAATCCGTCGCTAAATAAAATTAGTGACGAATTTTACTGGGTAACTTTCCGTTGATAATTTGCGTTCATTTAGTAATGAAATAACTTAATATATAAAAGAATATTGAGAGCTTTCATTTGTTAAAATGTATTAAAAAAAAATCATGGCTATAAAGTGTTTAATTTTTCAATTCAAGCATGAAAAAATTAGTCGCAGCTTTCAATAAAAGCTCAATTGTCATGGAAAAAAATCAATATAATTGCCACATCCACCTTAAATACGTCGATGAATGCATATAAATAAAATCACATTGTTAGAAAATAAATAAACTTAGATAAATATACAACAATTTCAATATCGGAAGAAAGTAAATGACTCGAGATATAAAAAAAAAAAAAAAAAAAATATATATATATATATATATATATAGAGAGAGAGAGAGAGAGAGATGGAACAAACCAAATAAAACAAATTGCAAAGCAAATTAATGAATTAAAATTATCTGGAACAAATACTCGAGTATGATTCAAGACTTACAACTGATGTAGAAACTTTAAAAGCAGCCCTCCTCGTGTAAATATTTAACAGCCCTCCTCGTGTAAATATTTAAGTGTTTGTTTGGAGGATACAAATAATTAACCTTTTGTTCCTTTGAACTAATATTTGTTGATTTACTTACAACATCAGTACCTACATAATTTTACAATAAAACAACATAAACAAATGAATTTTGATATCAAAACAAAAAAAGAGGAGAAATTTGATAAAACTCTTCCCTCTTCAAGGGAGGGAAAGTTAAAAGTCATCCTCGTGTAAATATTTAATTGTTGATTTGGAGTAATACAAATAATTAACCTTTTGTTCCTTTGAATTCATATTTATTGATTTACTTAAACATCTGTACCTACATAATTTTACAATAAAACAACATAAACAAATGAATTTTGATATCAAAACAAAAAAAGAGGAGAAATTTGATGAAGCTCACTGTACGGAGCCTCCTTTGGCTCCCTCTTCAAGGGAGTGAAAGCTTCCACCCACTTCCTTTTGTAACCATCAAAAATCATAATTTACCTACAGATTAAGTCATTTTATTCTTATATATCCATCTCCTTGATTAAAAGTCAAACACATACTAATATGTGATCAAAATAAATGTCTCTCTAGAAATAAAAATCGTAAGGTCAATATGCATAAGAAACAATATATCTTCAACCTAAAATTCTGATCATATGTCAAAACTACTTCAAATAACTTATTTTTTTCTAATCATAATTTGTCCAACCTCCCATGAATTAGAGTTTCTGTAAAAGGAACCACATCATCTACCTCACAGTTGGAGTCTCTCCCACCAATTTAATGTAGCTTGTAGTTGGCCCTACATAAAATTGCAAACGAAAAGATACAATCAATTAATCGTGAGCAAAGCATACGATGGATTACACACGGTTGAATCACAATTCATTCAAGATATTGTAAACAGAGGAATACTACTTATGTCCTAGTAAACGAAGGTCTTTTATTACTTGGACTCTATAATTAACCTAAATTAATTTTAGAAGGAAATAAAAAGATTGTGTCATAAAAGTAAAACTCAAAAAAGGTAGAATTCTAGATGAAATAGAATTTCTTACATACACGTATTAATTTTGGTAAGTATTAATTGTGAGAAGGTATATTTTTACAAGGTAAAATTAATAAATAATAATTTGAGGAAAGTAGTAAATGACAATTTTATCTATTGTAGAGTCTTTTAATGAAGGGCAAAAAGTTCAATCGACATTTCTAAGACCCTTCGTGCTTTTAATATAGTATAGATTACTAAAAAATAAGCAAAAGTAAAGTTTTCATTAAAATTCTGCAAATAAATCACCGATAATATAAAACAAGTTATTATAAATATTATTTGAGAAAGGTAAACTCAAAAAATGATATTTGTCCTTCCTGACCTCAACTAATATTTGCACTGACTTTTATTTACATATTCATAGAAGGGGAAGGGAAAAAGTGTAGGAGCAATGACAAAAAATGGATAATGTTGCTTCAAGAAAATAGTGTTATGGAATCTCTATTATATTAATTTCAGGCATAATCATCTGAAAGAAACTATTTATGGCAATGCTATTTTCTATGAGAGTTTTATATACATAATATATATATACATATATATATACATATATATACATACATACATATATATACATATATATATATATAATTTAGTAAGAATCACTACAACATAATAACATAAAGTACAAATATCATTATACCAATAATAAAAATCATAATTTATGAAAAAAAAGACTTTTAAAATAATAAAAATCAAATTTAACGTCCGGGACTTACGCCCCGGAGCGTTTTTGGTACGCTCCGCCCCGAGACTCGCCTCGAAAATGCCTCTGAAAACACTGTTGACAATAGAGAATAAGAGAGAACTGAAACTTAAATATACATATCCACACACACATGCATGTAATAATAAAATATCAATCATAAAAGTAACATTAGATTTTGTGATAAATTTATAAAAGGATTATTCTACTTATAATATGAACTTAAATAAAAAAAGTTAAATACCTAGGTTAAAAAAATAAATTTTATATAATATTTAAAAATAACTTGTTAAAATCTCAACAAATATTATATTTGAACTCATAATTCTAACAGTACAATGAATTTAATACTGAAAACCTTAAAATATGACCCCATTAAATTTAAATTATGGATCCACCTTTGATTGCATTAACTAATAAAGAAAACATGATTGCTTGCAAGAAGAAAATAAATAAAGGAGAGTAGATGGAAGAAAATGACTTATATTTAAAACCAACCATACCTAACATCAATTACCCCTCATAATTTTTATTCTGTATTTGATAATGACTTTGACACACATATAGAGAAACTTATGGACAATTTTCTTTCCAGACCAATTGAAGAATAATGATTGAGAAGTGAACAAACAACACATTACTAAATACTAAATGAGTCAAGTAGTTGATTTTGGTCCCGTTTTGAAAGCAATCTCTTATATATTAAAATTATTGGGGTTGAAAGTTGATAGTATGGACCAATTGAATTCCTTTTTCAGAAAATTTAATTTCAATTTGGACAAGTTATTTATTTTTTATTTTTTATTTTTTGTGTGTGTGTAGAAAAGATGGATAAGAAATAGAGACAAATAAAAAGTTGTTAGGAACAATGGATTTTTATTATAGACTCAATTCTTTTTATGGGCTAACTTCCCCACGTACATGAAGTAATGTTCTAAGTAATCTCTTTAAGCACCAATTTTATAAAAAGCTATCACAATCATTAATAAGAAGATTACAATATCGAAAAAATTCTCTAGGACGGATATATTTAAGTTTCATACACAGATGAAGGATTGAAAATATTAGGGATAAAATAGATATTGCATAGTATAAAAGGGAAGAATGTGTATTATTCATAGAGGGAGAGTTTAATTTTTTTTTTAAAGTTCCGGGTGATAATCATTTTCACCCATAATAATAGCACATTAAGTGTTGAAATGACACTTGATCTATCTCCCCTTCTTCTCGCTCTTTCATTCACAAAACATCTACTCAGGACAATGAGTAGTTAAAGATAAAGACAGCATCAACTGAACTAAAACAAAATCTGGAAAGGGCAAATGAAAAGAGAAAGACCGGTGATCCACATCTTTATATAATATCATGGATGTATGTTACTAGTCAGCCAGAAACAAAAACAATAGCAGCCAAAAAAACAAAAACAAAAAAAGAAGTGATCCATACCTCTATATATCTGAGCTTGAGGAGTCTGTCTTATTATAAGGAAAACTCTTGTATTAGACAACCTAATGGTAGGGATTGAACTCTCAGATCAAGCCAATTAAAGGAGGACCTTGCATACCATACAAGACAAAGAAACCGAACTAAACAACCCTTTCGTTGAAGATTTGTGATTTCCACTTCCAAATATTGACCTTGAATTCCGAATTTCCCATCTCCTCAATTTGCATTTCCTTAATTTCCAGGGCAGCGCTTTCAATAGAGGGACATGATCTTACCTCAATCAGTTGCATTGTACACTTGCTCCCGAAACTTTCAGGAATTTCTTTTAGGTTCCAACAACTTTGCATCAGTACTTGTTGTAGGTTGGGATATGAGTCATCAGATGCAGTCCATTTTGAGAATCCTAGATCCATTAGTTTCAAGACTTTAAGGTTAGGAAAGTCCTCGTCGTTAACGTCCCATTGTCTCCCTTTGAAAGCATGTTGCTCTAATTTCAGAACTTCAAGGTTGGGCAATCTGCCAATGGTTGAAATTTTACTCCAGGGGAGCTTAAGATTTACCAAAGTTAATTTCTTGAGGTTTGATGGGTACGTAAAGTCCTCAAAACCATAAGGATCTAATGCTGGCACAAGCTCAGAGACACCAATCTTGAGAGATTTGAGTTGTCTGAGAGAGTCAAAAGCAGGAAAGAAATTTCTATAAGAGGTTCTATATAATCGACAGCTGAGCTTTTCAAGACTGGGTAATCTTTTCATAAATTTCTGGTAATACTCTCCAGAATTAATAACCAGATCGGAACATGTTTTCAAGTTGTCAAGATCCTCTAATAGTTGCCACGTATATAGACAAGTTAAATGCAGATGTCTCCAAGCTTGTCATATCCCAAATGGAATTTGGAATGCAGTCTTTACGATAGATTCCGGTCACTATAAATGTCTCTAGCTCCTTTAGGTTGCATATTTGATACGGAATGTAATCAGGATACTGCAGCTCCAAATACTTCAAATGAATCAGATATTGTAATGCATATACAAGTGTCTTACACAGGTTTACGGAACTCAAATCTAATACTCTCAGGTGCTTCCAGGATCCAGTCAAATCTAAATCAACCAAAGGAGAATTTACACTGGGACTGAAACGTAATGTGGTGATATTTTCTCCAGAACTAACTCCAATAGTTGGTTCTACGATATTCAGAAGTCCAGACCTCCCTTGGGAAGATGGAAATATAATCACACTGGTTCAAGAAGGAGAGTAAGTGTCAGAGGCATTAATTAATCATCATAATAAACAACAATAAGCTAGAAACATCTCTAAATTGATTTCACTTACAACTGATTATGTATCCTCAGCAAAAAGTTTCCACTTTTAGCTTTCATCCGACTGAATTCGTGTATTAAATCATGAATATGGACGGCTTTGACCTCCCCTAAGGAATCTGTTTTTGCTACCATTACTAGGTTCCTGCTAATTAAATCAATCAAATAATCCATCGCAACCAACTCTAAGCTGCTCGATGTAGTACAGGTTTCAACAAAATTTTCCGCGATCCATAGTCTTATCAGTTTTTTGACTGGAACTTTCTGGTCCTCCAGAAATGAAGCAAAGTAGAGAAAGCATTTTTGCAAATGAATGGGTAAGTCCTTGTAACTCGGTTCAACTATGTCCATGTAATCTTTCATTTCTGATTTCAAACTTTCAGCTACTTCTTCCCAGTAAATTACTTCCTTGTGATCGTGTTTTGCAAGAAGACCAGCTACCAATACAACTGCTAGGGGTAATCCTCCACACTTTATCGCTATTTGCTTACCTATCCCCTCGAGTTCTTGGGGAGAATCACCTTCTCTAAATACCTTCTCCTTCAGTAACATCCAGCTCTCTTCTTCTGTGAACAAACGAAGGTGATGAGGACTCGATGAGATCATGGCATATGAAGCGATCGATTCAAGTCTGGTTGTCAAAATAATCCTACTTCCCTTATCATCATCTGGAAAAGGTCTCTTTATATCATCCCATGCCTCAGAACTCCACACGTCATCCACAACAACAAGGTACCTCTTTCTCTTCAAATGTTTGTATAGCTTCTCAGCTAGTTCATCATTACTCATTTTTTTGGTACTATCATCAAGCTCAGAAATATGACCCAATAATTGAAACAAGAGAGCTCTATTATCATAAGATTGGGAAGAACAACACCACATGTGAATATCGAAGCGATTGGAAATTGCTTCATGATCATACAATTTCTTAGCCAAAGTTGTTTTGCCTAGTCCTGGCATTCCAAAAATTGAGATCACATCTAATTCCCGAGGTCCTGTCACAAGTTGCTCTATCAGCATTTCAGTCTCTGTTTCAAAACCGACCATCACTTCCTTTGCTTTGATGAACTTGGTGTTCTCTCTAGTGATGGAGGGAGGAACAATGGAAGGTAGAATGAAAAGTCAAGAACGTGCTGCAATTCTTTTTTGCTTTTTGGTTTTGAAAAGTCTAAACAGGGACTTTTTGCTTGGAAACTAGGAGGAAACGTCTAACAGGGAACCTTTTGCTTGAACCATTCATTCCGTTCACTTTTACTTATTCTTAAAAATAATTTTTTACTTTTAGCATATTAAAAAAAAAATTATTTTATTTTATTCATAATATTAATTATTAAATACTTACTTTAAATTATTTTTCAAATTTAATAAAAGTATACATCAATTAATATGAATATATTAATAAATTATGTATTTTATTTATTATTTTTTAATAAATATATATAATTAAAGATAAGTAAAAATGAAGGGAGAGAGTAATTACTATCCCCTATCCTGTTGGAAGTTAGGCATAAATGTAGTGCTCATAACTTCTCTCTGGACCTGCTTCTATCGAAGATCCATCTACAAATGAATAAGATCCCAAGTGACCCATTTCTTTTAATAGTACGTTGAAGAAAGGACGATATCTTTTATGTTGAGAATAATTAATTTTAAAAGGGAAAAGAGTCAAAAATATCCCTCTACTTTGAAAAAGGGGTTAAAAATATCTTAAATTTATTTTGGGTCCAAAAATACTCCTCTCATCTTTAAAGTTTTTAAATATATATACTTGTCTTGACGGAAATTATCCCAAAATAATCAGAAATCATTTTTTAAACATTTCCATCATTTAAACCCAACTCAACTAAATAATAACCCACAAGATCTCCTTATTCCCTAATTCCTCAAACTTCAAACCACGTATTGGGGGAATAAGGGGATCTTATGGGTAATTATTTAGTTAGATCGGGTTTAAATGATGAAAGGGGTTTAAAAAATAATTTTAATTATTTTGGGAGATAATTTCCGCCAAAAAGCTGAGATATTTGAAAACTTTAAAGGATGAGGGTATTTTGAAAATAAATTTATATTTTTACCTTTTTTTTCAAAAAATAGAGGGTATTTTTTCCCATTTTAAAATTCACATTCATGATTTTATAGTCATAACAATGTCTATATATGTTTTAGAAAATTGCAAAAATCTTTTTGTTGTTTGTTGATATTGATTGGCCACCAACAGATCACATGCCAGCAAGCCGACTTGTTTGACCTACTAAAATGACATTAAAGACTTCTTACACGTTGTCTGCTAGCAATAATTTCTAGGCAAAGATATTCTACGCCGACTTCTATTTGCGAAGATATCTTTGTTTATCAAACCAAGTTGAAATTTTGATTGAACCAAGAAGATGGATTATCAAATTTATCAATTTTTTTGGAAAAGAAGACATCATTTCGCTTCTGAATTTGGTATGAAAATTCACTTTAACAACTAAATTTAACTTTTAATTATATACTCCTCTTAATAATTTTTATCTTAATTAAATATAACCCCAAATGCTGATGTGATAAAAAAATTAACAAAAAAATAATTAAGAGAGTGAAGAACACAAAAAAATGGATCCGCTGACATCTATATATATTATTATAAATTAAAAAATAAAATAAAAATAAGCACCCCCCCCCCCCAAAACCCCACGCGCTCCTCTTCCCCCGCTTCATTTAAATCCCCCCCCGAACCCCCCGCCCCCCGCGTGCCGCCTCCACCACCACCACCGTAACCACCACCTCCTTCACCTCCACCACGGCACCACCATACCCACCCCCACATCCATAACCACCACCACTACCGTAGCCACCTCCTCCTCCATACTCCACCACGGCGGCTACCACCATCTTATCCACCACCACCTTCCCCACCATAGTTGCTCTCATCTTCTGTTCTTCTTTTTCTATTTTTTTTTTTTTGCACGAACTGCCCTTCAAATGGACTGGTTTCCTCATTATTGTTAAACCCCCCTCCCACCCCACCATACCCAACAGACCATCTTCTTCACAACCTTCACTCCCACCCCTTGTACCGCCCCCCACTCCTTCCTTCTTCTTCTTCACAAATCCCTCTTTCTCTCTATATTCTCATCATTCTTTTCTTTTCATTTTCACCATTTTTTGATTTTTTGATTTTGATTTTTGTTTTCTTTCAAAATAAAGTTATCGAATAATGGTTATGGAAGAAATGAAGTTGCTAATAATAATAATAATAATAATAATAATAATAATAATAATAATAATAATAATAATAATAATAATAATGGCCAACAATAACAACCAATTTGGACGAATTTGAGTGTAAGTGGGATTAATTTCAGAAGGAATTGGATGAAATTTTGTGGGGAGATGATGGTGGTGGTGGTTGGATCCAGGCTGCTGCTAGCTGCTGGAACTTCTTGTTTCCTGTGTGTGACTGATTCTTGCATCCATTTCAAACTTGCTTTTTCTTTCTATTGTAGTGCTTCACATTAAAAACGAAAAAAAAAAATTGAAGGGCAGTTCGTCCAATTTTTTAAAGATGATGGTGATGATCTAGGAATTTTAATAATTGATTAGGAATTAATTAACGTGAAAATATGATTAATAAAAGAAAATCTTTGATAAAGATGAGATTTTTCAGTTGGATTGATTTAAGGAGGCGGTCTTATGGTGGTGGTGGAGGTCGTAGTGGCGGCGGCGGTGGTGGTGGTTGCTACAAGTGTGGTGAGGATGACGAGAAAGAAGAAGAAAGAGAAAAGGAAGAAAGAAGAAGAAAGAGAAAAAAATAATAAAAGAAAAAAAATAATGAAGGGTTGGTAATTTTTGATATGGCAATGACGTAGCAACGATGTGGCAATGACGTGGCGTGAGTGTAATACACTTCACATTGTGAGAGTGGTATTATTTTTTCAGGGTGAAAAATAATTGGAACATATGTTCTTTAGGGGGGTATATAATTAGAAGTTAAGTTTAGTTGCTAAAGTGAGTTTTCGTGCCAAGTTCAGAGGTGAAATGATGTCTTTTTTCAATTTCTTGAGCAATTTGTTTTAAAAATCTTTTGTCACTAAATAATGTCTTTCTCAACCATCCCATGTCGGGGCGAGTCAAAGAGCAGTGACATTCATTACAAGAAAAAATGCATTTGAGCCTCTCATTACATATTGTTAGGGGTGTACATGAACCGGGTTGGTTCGGATTTTTTAAACACCAAACTAAACTAATTGCGTCAGGTTTTTAAATATATACACCAAACCAAATCAATAAAATTCGAATTTTTCAACCTCGGATTTTCTCGGGTTATTCGATTTTCTCGGATTTTTCGGATTTTTTTTCCGGAATAGTCTTGATACAAAACATATAACTTTTACTTCAAATATTTCTTTAGTTCTAGTAAGATACAACTACATAATTAAGGTGTTTCTTAAAAAAATAAAACAAAATGTGAGAAGAGTGATGACATTGTATTAAAATATTCAACAAAAGCTAATAAAATCGGTTAAAATAAATATTGCTAATTAACAAGCCATAAAGAAAATGACCATAATCTAAAAATACCAAGTCATGTTAAAATAAGTACGGCTAATAAGTATTAATTACACGACAAGGAAAAAAACTTAAGTTATGTATTTTTACTCTCTAAATCAATTATGCAAAACTAAAGAATAGATATCTAACATTATTGTCATTCCTAGTGGTAAATTGAATTTCTTTTGTTAGCATTAGTGTTGAGTTGGTTTTGGTTTGGACTTTATTTGAGTTACTAACATCCATATGATATAAAACTTATTGATATTCAAAATTCTAAGTTCAAGCTTGAATAATATGATAATGGATAAAAAAACTACGAAAAAATTTAAGAAATATTTATAAATTACATTACAAATAAATATTTTTATGTATAAAATATTTTAAAAATTGAATATATGTAATGTCGGGTTGGTTTGGTTCGGTTTGACTTTTTTTAGTTAAAACCAAACCAAACCAAACCAAACCAATTATGGTCGGGGTCTTTTTTCAACACCAAATCAAGTCAAACCAAACCATTAGTCGGATTTTTTTCTCGGTTTGACTCGGTTTATCGGTTTGGTGCGGTTTGTCAGTTTACTTTGTACACCCCTACATATTGTATTGACATTACATCTCAGCAAAGAATTTTGAATATATCTAGACACTGTTTTATAACAGAAAAAAAAATTACCAAACATTGTCAATATTTTGAATTAGAAACTAAACAAAGGCAATATACTTTACAAATTCAATTTTTAAATTCTTTTTAAACAACACCATCAACTATGGAGTACCGACAAGAGGGTTTGTTCAAGGTAAGTATCCTTCACCTCCAAACTTAAAATTGTAGGTTAGAGTTATTAATGGAGCAAAAAGGTGAGAGCTCCTGGGGGTAAAAAAATATTTTAAAAAACTACATATAAAATATAGAATTGTGGAATACCTATGTACTACCATAATGGACAGAATAAGTTAATTTAATCAAGGAAAAAAGATAACATAGAAAAAGAAAAAAGGAAAGAAAGACGCCAAATGCCACCAAAACTGATAATCTAACAGCATCAGTAGGAGTCTATCATTGTGGGTTCGATTCTTTCCCGATCCCTATGAACATGGGTTCCATTCTCATTATTCTTTCTTCCCCGATCGTCAGTGTCAGGATCAAATTTTTTACTAGGGGGTTCAAAATATGAAGAATTAAACGCACGAAAAAGTCAAGGGAATTCAGCATCTACGATCCAACAATAACAACAACACACCAGGTGTAATCCCACAAGGTGGGTATGGGGAGGGTAGAGTGTATGCACACCTTACCCCTACCTCATGGAGGTAGAAAGGTTGTTTCCAAAAGACCCTCGGCTCAAGTAATGCATATCAAAGCAGTTTTAAAAACATAAAATACAACGGTAAAGCGGATATAACAAATATTAGAGAAATTATTAGATATCATACACTCATCAACTATATACGCAACAATAATTTTAACCTTCTATATACAATATAATTTTTCAGAGAAATTTTATATATATATTTTTTTTAAAAGAAAAAAAAAAAAGGGAAGAGGGGAAATATCAAACAGGTACATAATAAGGGCCTGTTTGGAGGGACACATGGGAATTGGATTTGGGTGTAATTAAGTGTAATTACACAGTTTGACCTGTTTGTTTGGCAATGTAATTACTTGGTTACCAAGGATTTGGGTGTATATTGGAGAGGGTAATTACACTATCTAATTCTCAAGTGGGGATTGAGAATTGAGTGTGATTGCAAGGTTAACTTTTTCTTTCTTTCCTCTTTTTTTTTTTTTTTTTTTTTTTTTTTTTTTTACTTTTTAAAGTTTTTTTTTTTTTTAAAAAAAATATCTTTTGACATATTTATCGTTAAACACAATTAATGTCAATACATTGAAAATTGTATTAACGATGTGATTCCATTGTAAACTTCATTAATGGTATCTGTGATATATTTCGCTTAAGTAAAAAAACAATTTCAGCCACCAAATAGATTTTTGGTATTTATTCTATCAACACTAGGCACTATTTTTCTTCTCATCTTTCAACCGTTACTTCATGTGATTTCATCTAATTGCTCATTTATTTTTTATTTTCTTTGTTTAGCGTAACGGTGTTATTATTTTAGTTTTTGAAACTACTCCTAATATTAAAAAAAAACTTAGTCATTAACAAACGTGGGATATAACGAGTGAATTATTAAAGTAGAATTTCATTGTTGAAATGAGGTTATAGACTTATGTTTTCCTTTTCTTGAATTATATCTACTTAAATTATGTTGAAGCTTATTTATCTTATGTTGGAATTTGATATAAAAGTATTAATTTTTTTTTAAAAAAATGGATTTTGAATTTGTGTTATAGTTATTTACTTTAGTACTAGTATTAACTTGTTATTTCACACCGCATATTGTTCATTTTTCAATTAGAATTGATAGATTATTTTTGATCAACATTTGAATAATATTATGAATATTTATAAATATTAATCTTTTTCTCAAACATGCAGTCCTTGATATTCATAAAAAGTGCTTGCTTTAGTTTTTATAAATTAATTAAAGTAAGCTATTACATTAATTTGAGAAATATATATCAATTATTTTTAACAATATTATTTACAAATATATTATTAACTAATATATTTTCAAGAAACAATATGTATTTCAAATTAGCATTTATAAAGAAACATATTTGTCAAATATTAATTTTATAAGATAGTTATTTTTTTTATTTATTTAAAATTTAATCAAATTGTGTAATTATATTTGTGCAATCAAACAGTACACTTGTAATTATACTATAATTACGTTATGACAAACAAACAGGACATTGTAATTACTATCTTTGCATAATTACTAGGCGGCTTAATACCTAGATGGACCCTTAAACTTGGCATGTTTTGTAAGATAGGCATATAAACTTACAAGGTGACCAGATAGACACTTAAACTTACTCAAAGTGTATTTTTCAAGTTTTCCAGTTGTTTTGAAAACAAAAACTATATTTTTCAAACACTCACAATTTTCATGGCCAAACAAGCCCTAAATATATCACAAAATATTTTTTTTAAAATGCAAAAATAAGGCAAACGCATATACATGAGACTATAAATGTGCACTTAAACCAATAAATACTCGCTAATCGCAATTTTAGAAATTTTCAATTAACTCGGATTTTTTTTTTTACACTTGAATAATTAAAAAACAATAACTTTAACCAATAAAAATCCTTAAAAAAAGAAATTTCAAATTAAGAAATTTCTTTTTTTTAAGGATTTTCTTCTCGGCTTTACAGTTTTCTTAATTTGAAATTTCTTTTTTTAAGGATTTTTATTGGTTAAAGTTATTGTTTTTTAATTATTCAAGTGTAAAAAAAAAAATCCGAGTTAATTGAAAGTTGTAAAATTGCGATTAGCGAGTATTTATTGGTTTAAGTGCACATTTATAGTCTCATGTATATGCATTTGCCTTATTTTTGCATTTTAAAAAAAAAATATTTTGTGATATATTTAGGGCTTGTTTGGCCATGAAAATTGTGAGTGTTTGAAAAATATAGTTTTTGTTTTCAAAACAACTGGAAAACTTGAAAAATACACTTTGAGTAAGTTTAAGTGTACATTTTATCGCACAATTGTAAGTTTATATCCTATCTTACAAAAACATGTTTTGCCATCCGTCATCTGGTGATAAGCCTTACTAGGCTGTATAATTACTATCCTTGTAATTACATCAATTCCAATTACTAGGTGGTTTCCAAACAGACCCTAAAAAACTTGGCTAAAACCCACGCACCCGTGCATCATCTCTTATCCATTCAGAAAACTCTCTGTTTGGTGGAAATGAATTCAGTTCCTTTCTCCATTGGAACATACATTCCAACAAAGCACAACACACTCAAATCACTGTGTATCAAAAATTCTCAAACAACAACTAACCCAATTCCACATTTTACCAAACTCAAAGAGACAGTTAGTCCATTGCCTTGTTTGTTCACAAGAAAAGAAGCTCTTACTGCTCTTGGCTTGGGTTTTTCGGCAACTTTTCTCGAGTCGAATATTGAAGCAACTGCTGCAGAAGAAGCTATAGCTACGGAATGTGAATTTACAGTTTCTAATTCAGGTCTTGCTTATTGTGATAAAGTTGTTGGTTATGGTCCTGAAGCTGTTAAAGGACAATTGATCAAGGTTCATTTTCATCTTTCAACTTCTCTTTGATTTCATTTTCTTGCTTTTAATGGTAAAAAAAACACCCGAACTATCAGATGTTCAAGTAATTTTTTGTGAGTCTCACACCCCAACTCTCAGTTGTTTAGGTAGGAAAAGGGAATATCCGATAGTTGGTCTAATCAGCTTCGTAGACGTATTTTAATACATAGATGGTGATAGTTCAGGTAGAAAAAAGAAATAACTGATAGTTGGGTGAGCTATGAAACTCAAGAAAAAGTGACAGTTCAGGTGTATTTTTGACCAATAACTCATTTTTCAGGTGGGGGTTGGGGGGGAGAGATTTATTTTCACCTAGTTTTTAGAAGAATTAACTTAAATAGTCGTTCCACATAACCGTTTAAATTGAGAATAGCCTGTGAATGTATCATATTATACTAAAAGTTGAAAGTTCCTATGTCAAAAGTTGAATTACAAAAAAATCCATGAAAAATGGTTTGACGATTTTGCCCTTCAATTTAAGTCCCCCAATTATTGTCAATTAATTGAATTAAAAGAAGAAGACGACAAAACAGCTAAATGATTAATTTAAACCATTGAAGACAGATATATTAGGAACCATTATGTTTGTGATGGTTAAAATTCTTAAGTTACAGATTTATTCATTAAAAATTTGAGTGATAATTTTACCCTCGAACCAAATAAATAACTTCTATTAATAACTAATAAATCTATATCTATATATAATATAAAGATAGGCATAGACAATCTTATGTGGCACCTCTCTACGGCCTCTATTAGCATTTATCTTTTTTTCTCTCGTTTTTTTGGATTTTTATAAGTTTTTTCTACATAACATTTCTATTTACTTATTAGTTATTATTCAAAAATAAATGTGTCAATTACTACTTCTCTATTCATTTTTATTATTTAATGTTTATACTTAAATGTCTCAAAATTTACAACCTCACTCATTCCTATTCTTAATTAAAGAAAATCTCAATATTTACTACTCCAACCTTTCAAAACATTATGAGCACTAATGCATGAAACTTTTTATACCCGTCCTTTCCTACACCCACATTTCTTTCCTTCATAACCAATCTATATATAATATAAAGCCAGACATAGATAAGGTGATGTGACACCTCGCCTCCATTAGTATTTATCTTTTTCCTCAATTTTTTGACCATTTTCCTATTTTCAACATCTATGTGCTATTTTAAAAAGTGCAAAAATAAAAAATCTGAAAAGTCATTTAACTAAAAAATAACTTTTAAATCCATCTTAATTGCCCATCTTAACCGCGCCACAACGTGTCATACACTGCTTCTTCATTCTTGCACATGTAAATTTTTATTTCATGCACGTTAAAATGTGACTATAATGAGTGTTAAAAGCATTAGTATTAATTTCTCTCCTCTTTTTTTGGTTTCTCCATTTTTCTCCTTAAATCTATTTAATTTGCTCTTTAATTTTCACCTTAATTTTCCTTAAAATCTTCTTCAGAGTAACTGCCGATACATCATCAAAATACCTAAACGTTTTCCAAGTAGAATAAGGGAGATACCAAAAGGGCATTAAATACTAAAACAACTAAAAAACTTCTTAGAGGTTAAAACTACACTATAAAATGTGATCTTCCAATTATTCCTACACGTGAACATGGAGTTCCAGATAAGGAATTATATGTACATGAACCGATAAAAATTTTTGGTAAAAGTTATGTTTCAGCTTCTGCAAATAGCCTCTTCTCTCCCCAAAATGAAAGAACCTATCCTTAACCATTGTATTTTTTGGCACGAAATTCTTAAGAAAGTAATAAAAAATTAGGTGTCGGTGACATCATTTAGAAGCCGGAGAATTGGTGGAATGGGGAGGCGGGCTGTTACTCCTTCCGGGAAGTAGCGGAGTAGGTGCGGATAAGATAGTAAGATCAAGAACAACGACATCTAGGACGTTTTACATTTTACAATAGTTATGAGCAAAATACAAGTCACGAAAACATACATTTCTTTTATGTTGTACAACATTTAAGATGATTCTTGGTAATAATAGTGCTTATCAAAATCTGAATTTAATTGGTCGTTGTCGTTTGATTGTGAAATAGTTATTTTTCTATTTCTTCGTGTTTTAGTTTTATTTTCAATTAACAACACCCGATTTAGTAGTAATTCTTTTCACTTAAATTGATGCTTAAATTGTTGAATGTAGCAAATAGTAAGAAATTATGTTATCAGTGATATTTTTCTATGAGCTCTTTGGGGCACAAGAATACACCAATATTATGCCTTCTTTCTCTCAAGTTTCTCTTTTGTAGGCAACTATCATAGAGGGAGTTGAAAGAAATGTTATCACTCACGTGAATATGGTGAATGCCTATTAGTAATTGTTGAATGTAGCAGGTAGTAAGAAGTTATGTTATCAGTGATATTTTCCTAGGAGCTCTTTGAGACACAACAATATACCAATATTATGCCTTTTTTCCCCTCAAGTTTCTTTTTTGTAGGCAACTGTCATGGAGGGAGTTGAAAGAAACGTTATCACTCATTATGTGAATATGGTGAATGCCTATTCATCCTTTCCGCCCTCATTTTTTTATATTTTTCTGAAGTTTTATCAGATATATTACTTTTTTTAAAAATAGCTCAATGATACCTTGATTCTCTTTGATCTGTTACCTTTATCTTTGTTTTTCTACATATAAAATGGGAATTGGAGAAAAAAAAAAGAGATTTTACTTTTTTGTTTTGTTTTGGAAAATGAACAACAATAATAATTGTGCCGACAAACAAATTGTGATCGACTATATGAATTTCCGAAATTCATGTAACTCTTTTTAAGTTCAGCTCAATCCAATATTACATAAATAAAAGAAGAGAAAAATTATCAATAAACTAAAGCTAAACTCCCTAATGAAAAGAAAATATATATTAGAATATTATACTTACAATAGAAAAATCATATTAAATTTGTTAAATAAGTGCAAGAAAATTGACCTATTTGATGGCTCTTCGGATATCAAAGATGACAATTTATTCTGCAAATTCAAGCGCGCAAAGAGTGGGCACGTTATATATATATATATATATATATATATATATATATATATATATATATATATATATATATATATATAATGAATGAATATTATGTGTATAACCGTGTATGATCAATGTATACTGTCTAGGAAAAGTAAATAGTGAATTTGACCGGCTATCCGTGTGAAGATCCTTTTTGTTTTCTTTTTTTTTTTTTTTTCTCTAAACCAAGTTAT
>NC_081342.1:64216236-64235761 GCF_029784015.1 Lycium ferocissimum
CCCAAAGGTGGGCTCGGTACGGGGGGGGGGGAAGCCCCCATTAAAACCCCTTAAGTTAGGGGGGCGGGGGCGTATGTGGGGTGGATGCTTTCGAGGGAAAAATTTATGTGAAAAAACTAAAAAATTTTAATAAATAATAGATATAACAATTTTAAAAATATAATGGGTTTGATACTAAAAATCTTAAGTTTGAGCCATAGAGTTCAAATCTGGACACTTTACGATGAGGGTGTGTCTGACGCCCACGACGATGAGCGGGCGGTGAGGGTTAGTCGATGTGAAGGACGGCAAACACAGGCAAGTAAGTTTTCAAGAGGTGCGCACATGGCTTCTAAATACACATTGGAAAAAGAGGTTGTTGCTCCCAATACGCGTAGTATACGCGGTCGTCTAGTATATAGGCTTTTAAGTCAGGATATCGATCACGAGAGACTTGGATTCTCTTTGTTAAACTAATTCAAATTCGAATAAAACTATTCAAAAAGTGAAAATCAAGGTGTTTGTTGTTGTAACTAAACAAAAGCTGAAAAGTAAACAATTTGTGATGGGTGTTTTTTGTTATTGAGAGTATTTTGACAAAGTACGTAAGATTTATCAGATGAGAGAAAGTTCGAGTGTGGCTTTCGACAATCCGGTTGATCTTACAATTCTACCTATCTTATTTCCTCGGGTTACTAGTTGACGGGTTAATTATAATTTTATGAGAAAGCTTGGGTTGGCTTTTAGCACATGAATCTTTACTTATAATGCTTATATCACATAATTCGCGAGAGGGGTAACAAGAACGCGTTTCTTACCATTATTAAACTAAGCAAGGCTAAAGGGTATATTCATATCCTCGTGGCGAAACGATTATATCGAACAAGCCTTTATTTATTCTTATACGCATACAGAATTTCCTATCCACTGATTCGATTCCGCATGCACGGATGGTGTTCGACTATTCGGCCGGATAATCGAAACAATTAAGTTCGAGAATAAATAAGCAACCCAAAATATGAAAATTCAATTGATAGAAAGTGTCGCCAAACCAATTATCATGTCTTTCGCCACAACCCTAGAATTAAGGAGTTTAGCTACTCATGATTCTCAGTGAACAAGAAGAATTCATGAAGAAACTAGGGTTGAAAAAGATGAAAATAAAATAAAATCTAGAGAGAAGGTATTATGACGGCTTACAAGTCTTGGAATAATCCTAGCCCGTCATTAATAACGAATAAAACATCTATTTATAGTTTAGGGTTGTTAACCAAATAAAAGGGTCCTAATCCTAATTAAAATCAGACAAAAAAGCGGGCATACCCGCGGTGGCACGCGTCGCGGAGTCCGACGAAGGTCTTCGGTGATTTTGGAACTTGATTGTGCTGAGCCCGCAACGCGCGTGACCACGGATTGTGGTAGATTACGCGACTTGCTTTTCGGTCATGGCCGGCGACGCGGGAGCTGCGCTCAGTGTCGCCTCGGTTGCATCCGACGCGGATACGCACATTGCTCTAAGTTCTTCCCGAAATTCTCCTAAGTGTCGCAAGCTCTCTCGTTCACTTGTGGGTTTTCAAGATCACCTAAGAATCGACGATAAGCTAACTCGGTTTCCCATTCGTTTGTCTTACGTACTGGGTACCTAGACACATGAAATATAGCGACATAAGCTCAAATACGATGATTTTATCATAGATTAAGCAATAAAAGTCATAAGAATGGGATCTAAAATGACACGAAACATAGATATTTGTGCCAAATATTAGAGGCAAAAGTGATGTGCGACATAAGATAGAGCGATTCACATGGTAATAATTTTTCTGGCTTTATATTATAACTTGCCTTTTATGCCTACTTATCAGTGGCGGAGCCAGAATTTTCACTTAGAGGGTTAAAAAATATAAAGAAGTAAATACACGAAGAAGCCAAGGGGGTTCAATATCTACTATATATACATAAAAAAATAATTTTAATCTTATCTATCTGTTGTAATTTTTGGGGGTTCAATAACGGGTCTCTAGCTCCGCCTCTGCTACTTAGCGATCCTTGATAAACTAAGCCACGATATAATATGCAAAATTCTACTTCATTCACTTAGCAGTAGAAAAGAGGATGGCCTTCTGATGCAAAGTTGAAACACATCTGCAGTAAAAATTAATCCTTAATAACAGAAACTAACTTCATTTAATTATTTAATTTGTGCAAGGGAGCATCAAAATCAGATATCCACATTAAGAATCCAAATACAAAATAGGCTGTTGATCAAACAAAAGTTATACACGTTACCTTGAAAGCTCCTCTGCATCTTTAGGCTTTAGCAGTACTGGAACACATTATCCTGTTAATAGTTCAGCGGAGAATTAATGAACACTTAACCCCATGTATGCCTATTGATTTAAACATGTAGACAAAGTAATATATGTACACAAATATATTCTACATATCACAAAAATCCTAATTAATTTATAGTCAAAATTAAAATATTTGGCACTGTACGGACAGGCAATCAAATGACAAGTGGGGGTCTTAAGAATATTTTCGAGTACCGGAAGAACTGATTTCTGTTCAAGAAGATCAGTGATCACCGGAGGCTTAGCTAGGATTTTGAGTTTATGGATTCTAGAAACTGCGGCTTACTGGACTCTTGATAAATTTTATACATACTAAGAGAATTTTTAAGACAAAATTACTGAATTATGCGGAAATGTTGTGTAGACAGATCGTTCTATATTATTGGATTTTTTTTTTTGCTTGAATGTGTACTCACAAAATGGGTGCTGCTTGATGCTGCCGGGTTCTGGTGATCCCAACCCAACCAAGTATTCGAGAAGATGTAACAGTTGTAGCAACGGTTATGATCGCCATAAAATCAGACTCCGCGATATGTCAATGTTGAAGCTATGGTGCTAGCTAGCTTGACTTCAGTGGCGTAGCTAGGAATTTGATTGATGGTGTTCAAACTTTAATGAAGCAAACAGAAAAAACTTTCATGATGAATTAGATATGGTTTGAACAAAAACGAGTTGGGTTTCAACCCGTCCATATTTCATTTGGGTAAAATATGGGTTGGTTACAGGTTAGCCCATATTATACAAGTGCAATATTATTTCAAGTGTACAACAACAACAACCCAGTGAAATCCTGACGTAGAAATGCAGGAAAGAGGTAAATTCTGTGACGCCTTGTCCCTGCAAAGATAGGACGGTTGTTTAGAAAGACCCTCGGTTGATAGGAAGCAAAAAAAAGAGGTCATATAACGCCAAGAAAGTTCAAGCGATATGGAAATGAAAATAACGAAAGCGACTAAGCCATGATAAAACGGTTGCAAAGGACGGTAGCTACCGTAGATAAAAATAAGATAATCAAAGTACGGAAATAACGGATAGTAGCGAGGAAATCAAAGCATAAGAAACTATAGCGCGATAATGCGACTACTAATATGAAAAGATAAACGAGACTATCCTACTAGCCTTCTACCCTAATGCGGGTCCTCCGAACCCTCACTGTCTAAGGTCGTGTCCTCGGTAGTTCCTAAATGCGTCAAGTCTGATGCCCTGCTCCCAATGCATTAACCCCGGCCTACTACCTCTTCGGAAACCGTCCATGGCAACCTCTCGCCACTTGCCCCCTTTGGAGCATCGGTGTCTCTCTCTTCACGTCAAAACTATCTCGGTCTCGCTTCCGCGTCTTGTCTTCCACGAAGCCACTCCCGCTTGTCGAGGGGATAGCCTCGTTCCTAATCTTGTCCTCTGGTGTGCCCAGCGCATCCGTCTCGACATTCTCGTCTCGGGAACTTTCATTTTTGAACGTGAGAGATCTTAGCTAGCGACCGCCCCGTATAACATAGTCGGTCTAACCACGACTCTGTAGAACTTGCCATAAGTTGTGGTGGCATCTTCTTGTCACTGGCTCAAGGAAAAGTGAGCCTCGAGTGTAATGTTTATAATTTTTTCTTTTATCAAATTAAATTAATTTTTTTCACATATTTATAAATAAATATAAGAAATAGAAATTTTGGGGGTTTGACGGGGGGGGGGGAGGGGGTTCGTGGAGGGTGTGTGGGGTAAGAAAAAATTTCTCACTTTTTATAATTTTCTTATAAAAGATAAAATATATGAAATAGAAAATGTGGTTGGGGGAGGCGGGGTGGTGCCGCGCGGGGGGGGGGGGGGGGTGGACAAAAAAATTTGATAAAAGTAATATATGAGACATAAAATTTGGTTGGGGGAGGGGCGGGGTGGTGGGGGGTGGAGGGGTGGGGTGGGGGTAAGAAAATTTCTCACTTTTTATATTTTTTTATAAAAGTAAAATAAAATATATGAAATAGAAAATGTGTGTGGGGGAAGAGTGGGGGGGGGGGAGGAGGAGCAGACTAGGTGGTTGTGGGAGGTAAGAAATTTTTTTCTCATTTTTTATAAAATTTTACAAAAGTAAAATAAAATATACGAAATAAAAATTCAATTTGGGGGGGGGGAGGGTGGGGTGTGTGGGGTGCGGTGGGTTAGGGTTGGGGGTGAGTTGGTGTGTTTTTTAATGATCGGGAAAATGTTTTCCCTCAAATTATTAAGAAAAAAAATTCTTCTATTTGGAGGAAAATAAGTTGTTATTAGGTCTAGTGAGTTCATATATGGGTACCCATATTTTACCCATATTTTCATAGGTTAAAAAGAGACATGAAGTCCATATTTATCCATCTGAAATATGAGTGACCCAACTCACTAAAATGTAGATTAAATAGGCTAATTTTCTAAATATGGGGTGAAATTGCCACCTCTAATCCACGTTGTGTGAATAAGCACACGGCATGCATAAAGTATAATAAAAGAATGGCCAAAAATAGTATCGGGCATAGGTGTACAAAGTCTTAAAAATGCACCAAACAACCCAGTCACTGAAAAAACCTGCCCGGTGGTTTGGTTTGACTTGGTTTGGTGTTGGAAAAAAAAACCGACCATTATTGGTTTGGTTTGATTTTAGCTAAAAAAAAAGTCAAACCGACCTTAAACCAACCCGACATTACATGTATTCAATTTTTAAAAATATTTTACACATAAAAATATTTATTTGTAAAGTAATTTATAAATATTTCTTAAATTTTTTCGTAATTTTTTATCTATTATCATATTATTCAAGCTTGAATTTAGAATTTTGAATGTCAATAAGTTTTATATCCTATGGATGTTAGTAACTCAAATAAAGTCCAAACCAAACCAACTCAACACTAATCCTAACAAAAAGAAATTCAATTTTCTACCACTAGAAATGACAATAATGTTGGATATCTATTCTTTAGTTTTGCATAATTGATTTAGAGAGTAAAAAATACATAACTTAAGTTTTTTTTTTCTTTGTCATATAATTAATATATTTATTTTAGCATGATTTAGTATTTTCGGATTATGGTCATTTCTTTTATGGCTTGTTAATTAGCAATATTTATTTTAACCGATTATATTAGCTTTTGTTGAATATTTTAATACAATGTCATCACTCTTTTCACATTTTGTGTTATTTTCTTAAGAAACACCTTAATTATATGATTGTATCTTACTAGGGCTAAAGAAATATTTGAAGTAAAAGTTATATGTTTTGTATCAAGACTATTAAAAGAAAAAAACCGAAAACTTGAGAAAACCGAACAACCCGAGAAAACCCGAGGTTGAAAAAACCCAAATTTTATTGATTTGGTTTGGTGTATAAATTTTAAAACCGACGCAATTGGTTTGGTTTGGTGTTTAAAAAATCAACCAACCGGTAATATGGGATACTAATCCTTCGCATTACTCTACCTCCACGCCTAGTTGAAAATAAAATTGTGCAGATACGGATCTTCATTTCGTGTATAACTTAAGGTCAACGAGACAATTGGCATTGCTTCTCCATAAAATAAAATCTTTAGGGGTTATTTGATTGGTGTGATAAGGAATACCAATTTTCGGATAACATGCGGGATTATTTTATCCCGTGTTTGGTTATGGCTATAAATTAATTCCGGGTGATTAACTATCCCATAGAGAGGGTGGGATAGCTAATTCCATGGAAGAATGTCCTTGTCTATCCCATACCAGTAACCAAACAACCCCTTAAAAATATAGTCAAACCTTGTACAACAGTGTTGTTTGTTTAGATATTATTTTAACTTTTATTTATAACAATTGGTTGTTATAAACCTGCATTTAACATCTAAATCTTAATTGATTATTATATATAAAAATTAAGGATTTATATTTAATTTAAAATACAGGAGATATATTTAAAATTGAGTCATATTACAAGGTATATATTGTAATTAACTCTTTAATTTATCAATCTAGTCGCAAAGATTTGAGATAAGAAAATTTTAAGTACCATAAATCAAATCCCGAATTTAAAGTTGGAAGGCAATTATTGAACTAGCTGTTTGAAATTTGATCTTGTCTAGTAGATTCTAGCTAGTTGATAATGTAGTACCACACAGTCTACGATAGAATTTCAAAAGTTACAAGCAAGCTGCAAATGACTTGGTCATTTCAAAAGTTACAAGCAAGCTGCAAATGACTTGGTCTAGTTATGAACTTGTTCACACTATGACCTTTCGCCACTTACTTAATATTGGAAGTCTCTTCTCTTTGCATTCTTTCTAGTTTCCAAGCAAGTTAAAGAACCAAATTGGAGCACATTGTTTACTGTTCATCCGTGCTTCCATTGTTCCTCCCTCTATCTTTGGAAAGAACATCGAGGCATTAAAGGAAGGATGATCGGCTATGAAGAAGAGACTGAAATAGTTATATATATGGGCAACTTGTAAACGATGAATATCAAAAACCTGAAATTAACTACATGCAAGCTTCCTTACTAAATCACTCATAGCTAATATAATTTTTTGAAAATTCGTGTTAATCTATTGCTAGAGGTGGCAATTTGAGCCCATATTTAGAAAATTAGCCCATTTTACCCACATTTTAGTGAGTTAAATTTCGTGTAGATGATAAATATGAACTGTCATACTTTGAGAAGAGAATAATATGGGCAAATATGGGTAAAATATGAGTATACAGTATAACACAATGTAGGAAAATAACAATTTCGTTCGAAAAATGAAAAATTTCTTTTCTTACCTCCCACTGAAAGTGAACACCCCACCACCCACCCCACCATGTTCCCACTTTTAGTACTATATGATTGCGTACGTTACAAACGGAGGCAATAAAAATTAGGAATTTTGGCCCTTCAAATTCAAAATTTTTGCTTGTGCCTTAGAAAATTCTGCTTGAAGCTCATAGGCCTAACTTATATTTGAGTTAGAAATGATACTTTCATGGTGAAAACTTACATTATGTTAGAATCTTATGGTGACCTATCGTTACAGGATTCAGGGTACCTATGTTATACTAGCAATATCGCACGGACCGAACTTGTCTATTCACTTTAATTAGCCAGTCTTTAAGGTTTGTATTTTGAAAATAACTTTTAAAAACATTCTAATTGTTATTATATATAGCAAAATATACAAAATGTATTTTATGTATAGTTATAATTAAAAAATGGAGTTTAAAATTTAAAAACATATGATGGAATTAAGTATTTGAGATAGAAAGAGTCGAACTTTTTTCTCATTGTCATGACAATGAAAGTTGTTCATCGATGTGAAAAAGAAAATTAGTAAGAATATAAGGGAAAATTAATATTTTGAAAAATGGAGTTTAAAATTTAAAAACATATGATGGAATTAAGTCTTTGAGATGGAAAGACTTGGACTTTTGTCTCATTGTCATGATAGTGAAAGTTGTTCATTGATGTGAAAAAGAAAATTAATAAGAATATGAGGGAAAAAATAATATTTTGATTCTAGATTTTTACCTTTAAATTATTTAATATCTTATATGTATACTGACAGATTGATATTCATTTCAATTAATTAACTGTTCAGATCCAAACATAAGAACCATTATTTGTATAAATTGGATTTTTTAAAAACAAAACTAATAAAATATTTTTATTAGATTAATTAAAAAAAATATTATAATTTTTTATATTAACAGTTATAGATAAAAAGAATTGTTACAAAGAAATCAAAATTAGAAAGATATAATAATCAGGGAATACAAAGGAGAGTAAAGTAATAAAGTATTGACAGAGAAGGAAAACAGAGATAAAGCCACTCCCTCCCTTCACTTTAACTTGTCGACGTTAAAAAAGAAATTTTTGTTCTTCTTATTTTATCCTTCACATTAATTACTTTTTTTCAAATCATTTTCCGAGGTTATTGAGACTATAAATATGGATATTATGATAAAATATATACTTCATTTATTAATTTTTAAAGAACGGGAAAAGTCAAAAGTGGACAAGTGAAAGTGCATGGAGGGAATAAATATGTGTAGGAGAATTAAAATTGAAGTGCATACACATATACATGAGAAGAGAATAAATACTTAGTACTATGACATATGTCCATGTGGTATAAAAAAGTAGTTGGTTAAACTGTACAATTTATATAACTTTTCGTACAAATTTTCATGCTATTGTTCGTCCTCTCTCCAATAAATACATTCTAATCAAAATTGACTATTTTCAAGAACATTTATTACTACGGGTAAGATGGAAAAGATATAATTAATTTTATCTTAATTTTGTAAATGAACAAGTAATTTGGACATATATTTTTAGTAATGTGCCCAAGTAATATGGGACAAGAAATTTTTGTTCTTATTATTAATTTTAGCCTTCACATTAATTACTCATTTTCAAATCATTTTTGAAGGCTATTGAGAGTTACACCAATAAATATTAATATTATGGTAAAATATATACTCCCTCCGTCCCATATTACTTGTCACTTTTTCTTTTGCACGGCTCTTAAGAAATCATAAATAAAAGATGTATTTTTACTATCACTTACCCCTCTCTCTCCAATAAATACATTCTAATCAAAATTGACTATTTTCAAGAACATTTATTACTAAGGGTAAGATGGGAAAGATTTAATTAATTTTATCTTGGTTTTGTAAATGAACAAGTAATTTGGACATATATATATTTTAGTAATGTTAAGTACTTCATTTATGAACAAGTAAAAGTACACGGAGGAAATAAATATATGTCAGAGAATTAAAATTGAAGTGCATATTATATATATACGCGAGGAGAGAATAAATATTCGACTATGACATATGTCCACGTGGATAAAAAGTAGTTGGTTAAGAACAAATAAAAGTGCACGGAGGAAATAAATAAGAATTAAATTTGGGGTGCATACGTGTATACATGAGTATAGAATAAATATTCAGTACAATGACATATGTCCACTTGGGATAAAAGTACAATTTATATAGCTTATGGTACAAGCATTCATTGCGGGTAAAATTTTTAAAGCTTTGGTACAAGCGAATGTTAAGTACTTCATTTATGAATAAGTAAAAGTGCACGGAGGAAATAAATATGTGTCAGAGAATTAAAATTGAAGTGCATACGTGTATACATGAGGAGAGAATAAATATTCGAAAAGTAATGTTGAGTACTTCATTTATGAAATAAATATGTGTCGGAGAATTAAATTTGAAGTGCATATGTGTATGTATGAGGATAGAATAAATATTTAGTACTATGACAGATGTCCACGTGGATAAATAAGTAGTTGGTTAAAGTGTACAATTTATATAGCTTTTAGTACAACCATTCATTCCGTGTACAATTTTAATGTTAAGTACTTCATTTATGAACAAGTAAACGTGCACAGAGGAAATAAATATGTGTCAGAGAATTAAAATTGAAGTGCATATGTGTATACATGAGGAGAGAATAAATATTCAAAAAGTAATGTTGATTACTTCATTTACGAACCAATAAAAGTGCACAGAGGAAATAAATGTGTCGGAGAATTAAATTTGAGGTGCATACGTGTATACATGAGGATAGAATAAATATTCAGTACAATGACATATGTCCATGTGGGATAAAAAAGTAGCTGGTTAAACTGTACAATTTATATAGCTTATGGTACAAGCATTCATTGCGAGTACATTTTTTAAAGCTTTTGGTACAAGCGGGGGTAGCTGTGTTCGTACCCCCACCGCACTTATATATATATATATATTAGAAAAATGTGGTTCGTTCGGTTGGTGTGAGTCGATGGCACTGAGGCCGGTCATGTCCATTTTTTTGGGGCGTGACACCCACCCCAACCTCCGCCACCCCCAATCTCCACCCCACCTCCACCTCCATAATGTTTTTCTAGATTATTATAAATATTCTTGGGACAATTATTTATTGCTTACTTATCCAAACAGAAAAAAAAAAAAGAAAAAAAAAAGAGAGAGAGAGAGAGAGAGAGAGAGAATGTCTCATTTTCCAAAAAAAAAACATTTTTATGAAAAATATTTTCCTTCGTACCAAACATGACTTAGTCTAGACCAATTGCAGGACTAGTCAATCAGTCTTGTTTGAGGAATTTTATAAGTAAACTCAAGACTAGACTCAATACTCAAGACTCCCAGTTGACAGGGATTAATATGTGACTTTCAGAAGAAAATGCTCTTGAAATAATCAATCAACCTTGTTTGTGTACTCAAGCATAGTTCTTTATTTGCAATTGTAAATTCGTCGAAATGGTGAAAGAAGGAGGACAAAGGGTTTGAGAGAGGTTTCCGGTCGTTTAGGTATGAAAGAATCAAATAAAAAAAGACATTAAGTCCCATTTTTTTTAGTTTTGAATATATAAGCTTGTGTTTTCATATGTTGCGTTTTAACTTATTTTCTTTACCAGATAATTAATAAAAAAGGTAAATAATATGAAAAAAAAAATTGTTTTCTATATTCACAATTGCCAGTATATATGAGTTAAATACAAAGCAAAATAATGACAATAGCCTCCAGATTCATCTCTTTCACAGTAGCTAGCATGCATCATGTCGCTTTACTCTGTTCTTTTCTTAATTCATTCCTGACTGCACGACAATAAATCCAAAGGTAGACAAGGAAAGAGGTGCAACCGATGACATAGACAGTATCAGTGAGACCAGCTGAATGTGCTAACGAAGCATACATACCACTTATAAATGCAATTACAACTGCAAACATTGCTAGAAGTTGCATAGTGGCTGCGTGATTATAAGGCTCCAATAAAAGTGGATACACTTCTCCAAAATTAATCGATGCACGTCTTTCCTCTGCCATGATAAAGTACATGAACATAGTTCCGGCGTAGCATGTAAAGGAGATGGCATCCGAAACAGCAAATGCACGGAACGCTGTTTTTCTCAAAAGAACTGTCAGCCCTTTATTAGGGCTATATGTATCACTGTCAAAATCGCCTGGAACTGTAACTAAAAAAGTGGCCACAACTAGATGTGTTTGAGATGCCTTCATAATATTTTCGACTTTTATTTCATCTGCCTTAGCTTTATCTTGCCACGTGCCTCCAATCGTTGTACTTATTGGATCCATTCCCTTGGGGGATGATATGTAATATAATATTATTCAAAATATATTTCATATGATCTTGTGAGTCCATTGCTTTACCGGGACGAAACATTATATATGTAGGAAATTAATTAGATTCTTGATGAATAGCCAATGAAGGAAGGGATTTAATATTTGCCTTGAACAGACCTCAAAGAAAGGAATTTGGTCCTTTGTCTTTGATCAAAAGAAAGAGATTTGCTCTTTGCACGCACACCTTGATAAAAAGAATATGAGTTGATGGTCAAAAACACACCTGAAATAGTGCTTTTTCGCGATTTTCACACCCCGACAATCAGTTGTTTCCTTTTTCTATATGAGCTATCACCATTTATGTATTAAAACACACCTCGAAGCTGATTAGGCCAACTATTGGTTGTTCCCTTTTCCTACATGAACTATCACCATCTACTCAACTAAGTGTGTTTTAATACAAAGATGGTGATAGTTCAGGTCGGAAAAGGGAACAACTGATAGTTGGGTTGTAAAACTCGCGAAAAAGTGATAGTTAAGGTATATTTTTTACCATTAATCAAGGTGAATATTAAAGCAGTATAATGATTTAATAGTAGTATCTCTTAAGATTTACTTCTTCTTATGATTCTTTTTCTCAAAACAAATAAGACTAGTGTATTTTTAGAGAGTGAAAAATTAACTACTCCACCTTTTTTAGGGGGATGTATGTTGGGAATAAAATAGACCCGCAAAAATAATATTCACGGTATTAGTGATAAACGCGGAACACTAAGTTATGGTTAAATTAGCAAGAATAAAAATGCAGCAATAATGACACCAAGATTTTACGTGGAAACCCTTCTGAATAAGGGAAAAACCACGGCCAAGAGGAGCAGCTGATATCACTATAGTAAGGAATTTTACTGTGTAGTAACGAGTATAAATACTCCTAAGACCACTACACCCACAAAAGAAAAACACTCTTTGATTTTTCCTACCTTACTACAATATCACTCACACTCTATTTTTCTTCTGGATCGTTTTCTTACATGCCTATGGAATACCTCACTTTGCTCTCACTTTGGTGTTTATAGCAAATGATTTTTGGTGTGTAGTGTGTTTACAAATGAACCATAAGCTGCCTATTTATAGGAATGAATTTCCTATGATGAGGTAAGCGCTTACATCACGACTATGATGAGGTAAGCGCTTACATCACGTATGTGAACAAAAGAAAAATTGGCTTGTTAGCCAAGTCCACAATTGTTGCCAATGTATAATTTGTCAAAGGAAGAAAAATCTTCCTTCCTTAAATTATGGAATAGGGGACTGGACCCCACAAATCTCCCCCTCCAGTCCCATTTACTTGAAGGAGGGTTGCCGGCTTCTAGTTTGAGCGCATGCCGACAAGTTCTTTGCATGGGTCGAACTTGTCTCTCGATACCACCTTGGTCAAGATATCTCAGGGATTTTCACTCGTGTGAATCTTCTTGATTCGAAATGATTCGTTCTCCACTTGTTCACGAATCCAATGATATCTCGACATCAATGTGTTTTGTTCTCGCATGGTACATGGAGTTCTTGCTCAAGTCTATTGCACTCGATCGTCACAATAGACAACATACTCCATTTCTTCGCAATCCAAGTTCTTGAAGGAATCTCTTGAGCCATATCATTTCTTTGCCGGCTTCGATAGCCGCAATATACTCCGCTTCCGTTGTAGACAAAGGCGACACACCTTCCGCAACTTCGACCGCCATGATATAGCTCCCTCGAAAAAGTAAACAAATATCCGGTAGTGGATTTTCTCGTTATCAAGGTCACCCGCCATATCGAACCAGATAGCCCTTCAAAATTGGATTTGATCCTCCAAAACACAAGCATTCATCCGAGCTTCCTCTTAGATACCCGAGTATCCACTTCACGCCTTTCCCAATGCTCTTTCCCCGGATTTTCGAGAAATGCGCTAACAACACCGACCGCATGAGCAATATGCGGTCGAAAGTGCATACCATTGCATACATTAAACTTCCGACGGCGGAGGAATAAGGAATCTTGGCCATTCTCTCTCTTTTTCTCTATTGTTGTAGGACATATCTTTTTGCTCAATTTCGATGACCAGAAGAGGCGTGCTAACCCTCTTAGCATTCTTCATGTGAAGCGCTCTCGTACACGTTCTATGTACTTTTTCTCGTGACAAATAAAGCTTTCTTTCATCTCTTGAACGAGTAATTCTCATGCCCAAAATCGCTTTTTTAGCATGACCCAAGTCTTTCATTGCAAAAGACTTACTCAACCGTTTCTTCAACTCGTCATTCCCGGAAGCATTCTTGCCTACAATCAACATATCATCCACATATATGCAAGGATGATAAAGTCATCATGAGAAAATCTTTGTACAAACACACGTTGATCCGAAGAAGTCTTTTGTAGCCTTGCTCCCCCATACCGTACTCAAACTTCTTGTACCACTTTGTCCGGGAGCTTGCTTCAATCCATATAGACTCTTCTTAAGTTTGCATACAAGATTTTCTTTACCTTTTGCCTTAAAGCCCTCAAAGTTGTTCCATATAAATCTCCTCTTCTAAGTCACCGTGAAGAAAAGCACTTCACATCCATTTGCTCAATCTCCAAATCAAGACTAGCAACAAACCAAGAACTCGTCCGAATGGAGGACATTTTCACGACAGAGAAAATATTTCGTCAAAGTCAATACCTTTCCTTTGACCAAATCCCTTAACAACCAATCTAGCTTTGTATCCGGGCTTCAAGTTCGTGTTCTTCGGCTTTAACTTTGAACACCCATTTGTTCTTCAAAGCTCTCATGCCCTTAGGCAATTTCACCAACTCATAAGTATGGTTCTCATGCAGATTTCATCTCATCTTGCATGGCTTCGATCCATTGATCCTTGTGCTCATCTTCCATGGCCTCCTCATAACATTCGTGTTCTCCCCAATCGGCCGAGTAATACATACTCATTAGGTGAATAACGGGAAGAAGGAACATCTGTCACGTCTAGTAGACCTTCTAGAGTGGAATATCCGGCTTATCCACGACTTCATAAGTAGAAGCATCTACCTCATCAATAGCAAGATCGTTATCATCATCAACATGCCGATCCGGAACATCATTCGGGCATCACCATCGTCATCGAGCCCACCAACTTCATCAACATTTGTTTGAGGAACTTGATCAAGATTAACTAAGCCTTCAGAACCTGAAGATTTTTTCTTCTCCGCTTTGTTAATATCTTCAATGGTTTGATCCTCCACGAAGATAACATCACGGCTTCTCACGACCTTCTTCTCAATTGGATCATATAGCCTGTAACCAAACTCATCAAGGCCATAACCAATGAAGATGCACCGCCTGTCTTGGCAAGCTAATTTTGACCTCTCATCTTTAGGCACATGTACAAAAACTTTGCAACCAAACACTTTCAAGTGGTCATAGGAAACATCCTGCTATACCAAACTGCGTTTGGAACATCACTTTGCAAAGCAACCGCAGGGGATAGATTAATAACGTGTGCGGCTGGTCAACAATGCTTCACCCCAAAAGGAATCGGCAACTTTGCTTCGTAAAGCAAACATCTAACTCTTTCCATCAAGGTCCCGTTCATCCTCTCTCGCTAAACCATTAAGTCGAGGAGTCTTAGGAGGAGTCTTCTCGGTGTCCGATACCGTTTGCTTCTTGCGCATTCGTCAAACGGTCCACAATATTCACCACCGTTATCGGTACGAATACACTTCCCGCCTTCTTTCCAATTTCTCTTTCAATCGAGGCTTGAAACTCGCTTAAAGACACCCAACACTTGGTCTTTAGTCTTTAAGACGTACCCAAAGTTTCGAGCAATCATCAATAAAGGTAGCGAAGTAAAGTGCACCACCCAAAGTCCTTGTCTTCATTGGACCACAACTGAATGCACCAACTCAAGCAACCTCGTCTTTTTTGAAGGAGGATGAGACTTGAAAGAAACTCTATTTTGTTTTCCACCAAGCGTTGCTCACACTTTTCTAATTTAGCACTTTTCAAATTTGACAATAATTTCTTTTTGGCTAAAACATTTAGTCCTTTCTCTTAATGTGGCTAAGCCTCATGCCATAATGTCAAGAGCTATTGCTCTCCACTGCATTCACTATATCAACACGTAGAGGCCGTAGTCCAGTATAGACCACGACGCTTTTCGCCCCGAGCCACAATCATGGAACCCTTAGTGAGCTTCCACTTTCCAGCACCATTGGTACTGACATATCCCTCATCATCCAAAACACCGACAGAGATCAAGTGCAAACGAACATCAGGTGCATGCTTTACATTGTTTAAAACTAGTTTAGTTCCAATACTAGTTTCCAAACAAATCGTTCCAACACCAGCCACCCTAGATACAATCTTCATTACCCATACTCAAAGTTCCAAAGTCACCCGGAGTATAGGATGAGAAAAATTCTTCCGTGATGTCACGGCGAGATGCGGCACCAACGTCCACAACCCAGCCTGACTCATCACAAGCAATGTTTATCGTGATCCGCATCAAGGACAAGAACAAGATCTTCTCAGAGGACAGCGGCAACACGATTGCCATCTTCTTTCTTTTTCCTCCTTATCTCTATTCTCCTTTTCAAAATCCGAACTTCTTTGTGTGCCCTTTTTTCCCGCAATGATAGCACTCAATATCTTTAAGTCTGCTTCTGGATTTGCTTCTATGATGTTCTCTATTTTGAGAACCACGATTCTTGCCTCTCCCCCTAGTGTCACCAAGACATCCGATGAGGAGGAACCTTGAGATTTTCTTCATCTCTTCATTTAAAAAGATCGCTCTTGGCAAGATCCATAGAGATCACACCATTCGGAGCAGAATTTGATAATGAAGTTCTAATAATTTCCCAAGAATCTGGTAGGGAACCAAGTAGAAACAAGCCTTGAATTTCTTCATCAAAATTAATGCCCATAGCGGACAACTGGTTCATGATCCCCCAAAAATATTCGCATGATCCGTCATTGCGAACCATCGTGGTATTTTAAACCCGCATTTGCTTTATCAAAAAACATCTTGTTGTTACCGAGTTTTCCGAGCACAAACTTTGACGCTCCCATAGGTCCGAGCATGTGTCTCCCTTTAAATATGGTTCAACACATTATCGTCAATTTTGCCTAATAAAGCCGCAAACGCTGGCGATGCAACAAATTCCTCTCTTCATCTCGATTTATTATCGGGCTTTTTATTTGCAAAGACGGTGTTCATGAAAATTTTCGACATAGAGCAAATCTTCCATTTTGCCCTTCCAAATGGCATAATTTACGCCACTCAAAGTAATCATTCTACTAGTGTTGGCTTCCATCGTTTATCACAAATACAAATACTATTTTATTCGAAGACCAAAGTAATTCTTTTCGATGTGGAAGTTCGGACCGTATCGCAACCACTACGTAGCATACTCGCATGTAACCTTGGCTCGATACCACTTGTCGGGAATAAAATAGACCCGCAAAAATAATATTCACGGTATTAGTGATAAACGCGAACACTAACTTATGGTTAAATTAGCAAGAATAAAATGCAAAGAATAATGACACCAAGATTTTACGTGGAAACCCTTCGAATAAGGGAAAAACCACACAACAGGGGCCCAATCGATATCACTATAAAAGGAATTTTACCTTTGTGTAGTAACGAGTATAAATACTCCTAAGCACCACTACACCCACAAAAGAAAACACTCTTTGATTTTTCCCACCTTACTACAATATCACTCACACTCTATTTTTCTTCACAGATCGTTTTCTTACACGATCTTAATGGAACCACTTTGCTCTCACTTTGGTGTTTAAGAAATGATTTTTGGTGTGTAGTGTGTTTACAAATGAACCATAAGTTGCCTTTATTTATAGGAATTAATTTATGATGAGCAAGCCGCTACATCACCACTTGTTTGATGCGTAAGCGCTACATCACGTATGTGAACAAAAGAAAAATTGGCTTGTTAGCCAAGTCCACAATTGTTGCCAATGTATAATTTGTCAAAGGAAGAAAAATCTTCCTTCCTTAAATTATGGAATAGGGGACTGGACCCCACAATGTATACTTCTACCAACATTGGATACATCCCTTAAGTGAATAAGTAGACGTCTCTTAAAATATTGGGCAACTTTTCCCGAAAATATATATTGTGCTTTTTCAACAATATGTATATTATTTGAATCATCGGCAAAAATAAATTCCAACATCATTGTCCCATATGAGTAATGTTTCTCAGTGTAACAGGTTACACTTGTTCTTCGACAATATGTACTCAACTGGTGATCAGTGGCGTAGCCAGAATTTTCACTAAGGGGTTCAAAATATGAAGCACACGAAAAAGCCAAGGACATTCAATATCTCCTATATATACTGTACATAAAAAATAATTTACTGTACATAAAAAATAATTTTAACCTTGAATATACAATATATTTTTCCGCCAAAGGGGGTTTGGCTTCCACCTGGCTCCGCCAATAAGAGAAATTCAAAGACCACCACGAGCTTCGCTCTCATCGATTGGGATGACATGACTTTCGGATAAAACAGAAGAATCCAGAGGATGAAAGGGGAAGCCCGAAACCATTTTTTCAACAACTCAAATACATCTAGTTGTGGCCACTCTGCCCCTAGTTACAATAATTTTGTAGTTGCTTCACATTGCCGATAGGTTTTGACAATGATCACAATAAAGGGATGGCGATTCTAATAAGAAACACTTCGTGTATTTGTTGTTACGGATGTCATCACCTTTGCATTCATCTATTCTTAAACGCGATTGCATCCGAAACAACAAATGCACCGAATGCTATTTTCCTTATTAGAATTGTCATCCCTTTATTAGGGCTCGGGATCGTTATCAAAACCTCATGGCAATGCTAAACCCAGCTGCGAAGGAGACCATCACCCTTGTAGACTGGCTACAACTAGATTTACTTGAATTGCCTTCATAAATCCTTCGCCAAGATTGTTTTTCCTAGTCGTCATGCCATTATAAGGTAAAAGTTGAGACTCAATATATAGATACTGTTGGATGCTTAACCAATGTGAAAATATAGCAGATAGAATATTTTTTAGTGGGTAATCAGTAGCCACCAATACTTTACATTTTTTTTTTTTTTTGATGGGCGAACCCACGTTGAAAGTGTAAAAGTGAGTGCTTTAGCTAGTGGAGAATGTGCAAAAAAGAAAAACGTACACGGTTTAATATTTCATTACTCTTCTCTTTATTGTTTCTCGAGCCTTTTTTCTCCTTTGCCTGCTTTTTCTTCCACTTTTGACTCAGAGTCCTTTGATTCCAAACCAAGTTATTCTCGGATTATAACTAGGGACATGCATTTGGTTTTTCGATTTTCGATTTTGAAAAAATAGCATCCAATCAGAACCAAAATAATAACGATAACATATTTTTTCCAAAATAAATAGGAAAACTGTTATAAATATTATTATAATATTGTGATGTCTATCTTTAGGAGAAATTTTAGGGTTTGCTAGGGTTTGTGACTTTGACACCAAGTCAATTCTCTCCTATAAATAGAGAGGTTCTCTTCATTGTATTTGATCCCTCATAAGAGAAATAAAGAATTCCTCTCTTCTCTCCTTCTCTACAAATATTCTTGTTCCTGCTTTATTATTTTATAACACGTTATCAGCACGAGCCTCTAATTATTTAGTGGAGCTTGATTTTTATTCTTCACAAAAACCAGAACTCCATTGGTTCACGACTGTCCGCGTCAAGAGCTGATCGTGTATGGTTAAGGTCCAGTATACCTCTTCATTTGCTACTTAGTATTTTCATGCTTAAATACATATGGGATTTTGTCCCACCTACCTGAACATGATTTTCCTTTGGTATAATGATATTATTATATTCTGTAAAACATATTTAATAGTGATCTAGTGGAGACCTCTCAAAGGAGGCAGGTTTTGATATTAGCAAGTCATGCGTTTTCAGTTGCCGTAACTAAAATTATTTTTATTATTATGATGGTGAGCACATCAAGGTAAACTCCACCAGCAGATGTAATATTTTCATAGGGTTGCTATGATTATAATTATAGACATATTTTTTATTATATGTATATCTCGATATGCTCCTTGCTCCTGAAGTAGCAATATTTTAAAAGAGGTTA
>NC_081342.1:64235861-64339027 GCF_029784015.1 Lycium ferocissimum
AGCGTTCTTAATGTAGTCGGAACTATATCCTGCGTTCTTTTGTATGATTGGATTTCAAATGTTGCATAAAGTGTTTTTGTTCCTAAAAGATCCTATGTTGAATAAGGTCCCCAACTTCATAGGACGGGCTCAGATCGCTTCGATACGTTCGTAGAGGATTCTATAGCGTATAATGTCCGTAACTTTCATAGGCGGGCTCGGATTGGTTTGATACTTGTCTGTGGTCCCCGAGACTTCCCTTTGTTTAGTTCTCACGACATTAGGAAGGACTTAGCATGACTATCGTCTTAACCCTCGAGCGTCGATTACTTACTTATCTATTGAATCTGTAATGATGATTTTTATGCATATGGTTACTCACGACTCTGCTCGTGCATCATTTGTGGTTACATCTTCCGCCGAGTCCCGGGTCGGTTATGTCGTCGTGCGCACAATGCTATATTCCGGAGTATGATAGAGTACAAAGGTAAATATGGCCCTAAAGTTGGATGACTAGGGCAAATATAGCTTATTTGTGAGAGTGCAAGGGCACATCTGTCTGTTTTTCAAAAATGACCCAGGAAACTAACTAGGCAAAGTTGAGTGACCTTTAGAAGACCAAACAAAGTAGAGTGACTATAACGGCCAATTACAATAAGTTGAGTGGTGATCCAAGCTTATAATATAAGAAGATCTTCTTATAGTATGTTGTACCTATTTGTTAATTCTAATGCATAAGGCAACTCTTCGTACTAATGGATCTTTCTCAATGTAGATGTACTAACGGATCTTTCTCAGTGTAGAACAATGCCGCCTCAAAAATTGTATTTTTAAAAGCTATAACAGATCAAAGCTTAATTTTGTCCAGAAAATGGACAACAGGGGGTACAGGAAATAACTTAAGATGAAACTACTCATGATATCAACCTCACCTTAGTTAAGATTATAATCAAAATAATTTCACATTAAGATTTAAATGACACCTGATCCAAGTGTTTAGTTGGTGATAATTTTTTTGTAGGAATTAAACCCTTAGATCAAGCCAATTAAAGGAGGGTCTTGCATGCCCTTTAATAAAAAAACACAAGACAAAGAAACCTGACTAAACAACCCTTTTGATGAAGATTTGTGATTTTCTTTTCCAAATATTGATCTTGAATTCTGAGATCCCCATCTCCTCATGAATTTACATTTCCTTAATTTTCATGGCAGCACTTTCAACAGTTGCAATGTACACTTATATGCAGATGCCTCAAACTTGTCATCCCCAAAAATGATTCTTTGAATGCGGTATGACTATTGTTTCCCGGTCACTATAAATGTCTCTCTAGCAGTTTGCATGTAGAATATATATATATATATATATATATATATATATATATATATATATATATATATATATATATATATATATTCTATACGGATGATGAGTTATAATATTTTGTGTTTTAATGATATGACAAACTTATTCGAGGACTCGGATGAGGAACCGTATACGATCGGAGTTCACTCGGTCAAATGTATGGTATTTCATGTGTTGATGATTTTGACAAACTCATTTGGGGGACCAGATGAGGAACCAAATCTATACGTATTCTAGTCATTGCTTGATCAACTCTGAATTTCTGTTGTTGACATTCAGTAGCGACGGAAGAACAACACAAGTCGCAATAATGGAATTCACTTCCAAAAACCAAGTCAAGAAACTAGATAGGGACCAGATGTCATCGAGTCCCGTATGTCTCGGTCAACTCTATAGCGTTTGTAAAGCGTCGACAACATCGTACCGACCGTAAAGCCGTTAATGCAACAACACGGTTGTAGTGTGCTAGTGGATGATGCAATATCCCTTTCACCTCCACACTTACTCCCTATATAAATAAAACATTATACAAGTGTAACCCAAACACTTTGCAAATTAGAAAAATTGTTTCCTCACAAGTAGTAGCCACCGCTGCTCTCAAAGTGCTCATCAAGAACAAAGCTGAAACAACTGAGGGACCAGTTCTCCAATCACTGTCAATGTCTTAAGTCCTTTAAGTTGTTGAAGTCTTTGTCTTTTGTTCTTAACTTGTATTCCTACACTGCTTTTAAGAAGTTCTTGGTAGGACAAATTTTTAACCTTTCGTGGTGTTTGTTTGGCTAGAGCTAGTCAAGGTTTGTTCATTGCAATAGAGTTATTGTGAAGGCCTTACAATGGAGTTGTTGTAAGGGGGAGAGAATAAGAGTTTAAGTCCTAGGTTGCAATATGTTTTAATCCGAAGTTGCTCAATCTAGTGAAGTTTAAGGAACTCTTACTCTAGTAGGTCGTGATTTTTAATCCCTTGAGTAAGGAGTTTTTCATGTAAATATCTTGTGTTATTTATCTTCTATTTTACTTAAGGGAACAAATAGAGAACCTGGTTCTCGATACTGTTTGGTGGACTCATATATTCTATCAATTAGTATCAGAGCGGGTTCTTTAGAAAAGGTTAACACCTAGAAAGGATATAATAAGGAAGACAAGGATGCATGGCTATTTAATGGAAGGACAGTCTAGCGGCTCCACCAAACCTAGAGGAAGGACAGTCTAGCACAAGACCACCAAGATTCAATGGAAAGTATTATGGATTGTAGAAGACAAAGATGCATGTCTATTTAATGGCTGAGGATTCTGAGCTATGGGACATCATCTGTGATGGTCCGTATATCCCTATGAAGACTGATGAGCTGGTGTTGTAAAAGCTCCAAAAACAAAGAAGAAATAGAATGAGACTGACAAAAAGGCTATTGAAAAGAACATCAAATCCAAGAAAATTCTTATTTATGGTACTGGACAGGTTGAGTACAATCGTATCTTGTCATGTCAATCTGCAAAGGAGATCTGGGATGTTCTTCAAACTGCTCATGAGGGAACTAGTCAGGTAAAGCAGTCCGAAATAGACAAGCTTACCATGGAGTATAAGCTTTTCAAGATGAAGGATGGTGAGTCCATTCATGACATATATACCAGGTTCACCTCCATAATCAATGAACTCCATTCTCTTGTTGAAATCATTACAACAAACAAGCTGGTTCGCAAATTACTCAATGCATTGACCAATTCTTGGGAAAGTAAAGTTAATGCTATCATTAAAGTCAAGGATTTGCAAAAATTGACCATTGTGAGCTCATTAGAAATCTCAAAACCTATGGGCTGAGAAGAAAACAGGATCTGGAAAGAAGGGAGCCAAGGAAAGAGAAGAACCTGGTCCTCAAGGTGGCTGCTAAAAGTGACTCAAGTGATGATGAGTCAGATATGGCATATCTCACTCATAGATTTCAAAAGATGATCCGTAAAAATAGAGGGTTCCAAAAGAAAGGAATTTCTAGCAAAACCCCAAAGGATATGACTGCTGTCACAAATGTGGGAAACTTGGACATTTGATCAAGAAAATGTCCTCTTCACAAGTAGGATTATTACAAGAACAATTTTGACAAAGCAGCAAAGAGGAACCAGGTCACCGATATGAAATTAAAAAAAAAAAAAAAAAAAAAGGACAGCTGACAACTTGGTGAAACAGGCTCTAGCTGCCTGTGGAGATTCCTCGAGTGAATCTGAAGATGATCTAGGTGATACATCCATGTTGGCTGTCAATGATGAACCTTCAACATATGATTCAATCTGTGCATTCATGGCAAAATCTGATACTTTTTTTTTTCGGCCACTTTTGTTCTACCTTCTGTATGGATAAAAATTGGACTACCCAGTGAGTATATGGTCCTTTTTATAATGGAAAATGGTAAAATTTTCCCTTGTACTCTCACAAATAAATTGTATTTGTCCTTCATTATAATTTTTCAAAATATTTGCTCTTAAAATCTAAGTTTAGGGTCATATTTTCCCTTGTACTCTAAAATAAAGTCATTTATCCCTATTCTGTTAAATCCGCATGTCCTACCTTAATTTTTCTATGTGGCGCCTACGTGACTTTTTTTTTCAATTAAATATAGTCATCCATTTAAACTCTTTTAACCCGCCCGTCTGACCCGACCCTTCCAGCCTAATAATTTTTTTTTTTCAAAACTTTAGAGACTGATTTTCTAAATCAGAAAATTAGAAAAATAAATAAATAAATAACTTATGAGGGGTACTGCGATGCAAATGGCCGAAGTAAAGCAGAAAGATTCAAAAGACTCATATAAATGTATAATGCATACCAATTACTAGTTCATAGACACAAATGACTCATATTATGATCCCAAATATTTCAAGGTTAGGGCCCTAGTGATATGAAACTCGGTCTTGGATGGGAGAAAATCAGAAGCACTTCACTGTTTTAAATTTTCAAATGTTTCTTACCTTTGAAGACTCCTCATCAGTCATTAGTTATTGCTTACCATAGGCTATTCGCTCCGACTGCCTTTCCTTCTTTGTTCTAATTTCGACGAATCATTTGCTTTATTCTCTTTTTGTGTTAAGAAATTCAACAAAAGTCAGAATCTTTTTCAATGGGGGCTTATGAATATAGGAAATTAAGGTTGGAAATGCGATTCAACGGAATAGGATAAGATCTTTCTCAGAGTACAAAGGTAAATATGGCCCTAAAGTTGGATGACTAGGGCAAATATAGATTATTTGTGAGAGTGCAAGGGCACATCTGACCGTTTTTCGAAAATGACCATGGAAGCTAGCTAGGCAAAGTTGAGTGACCTTTAGAAGACAAAACAAAGTAGAGTGACTATAACGGCCAATTACAATAAGTTGAATGGTGATCCAAGCTTATAATATAAGAAGATCTTCTTATAGTATGTTGTACCAATTTGTTAATTCTAATGTATAAGGAAACTCTTCATACTAATGGATCTTTCTCAATGTAGATGTACTAACGGATCTTTCTCAGTGCAGAACAATGCCGCCTCGAAAATTGTATTTTTAAAAGCTATAACAGATCAAAGCTTAATTTTGTCCAGAAAATGGACAACAGGGGGTGTAGGAAACAACTTAAGATGAAACGACTCATGATATCAACCTCACCTTAGTTAAGATTATAATCAAAATAATTTCACATTAAGGGTTAAATGACACCTGATCCAAGTGTTTAGTTGGTGATAATTTTTTCGTAGGGATTAAACCCTTAGATCAAGCCAATTAAAGGAGGGTCTTGCATACCCTTTAATACAAAAATACAAGACAAAGAAACCTAACTAAACAACCCTTTCGATGAAGATTTGTGATTTTCTCTTCCAAATATTGATCTTGAATTTCGAATTCCCCATCTCCTGATGAATTTACAATTCCTTAATTTTCAAAAGACTTTCCAACGGTGCCTTTGTCGTACACTTATATGTAGATGCCTCAAACTTGTCACACCCAAAAATGATTCTTGGAATGCAGGTATGACTATTGTTTCTGGTCGCTCTAAATGTCTCTAGCTCCTTCTGGTTGTATGTAGAATATATATATATATATATATATATATATATGGATGATGAGTTATAATATTTTGTGTTTTGATGATATGACAAACTTATTCGAGGACTCAGACGAGAAACCAGATACTATTAGATTCACTCGGTCAAATGTATGGTATTTCATGTATTGATGATTTTGACAAACTCATTTGGGGGACCAGATGAGGAACCAAATGCGATCAGATTCTAGCAATTGTTCACTCTACGGCTACAAAACCGTTGACCTTTGTACCCATCGGCGGTGCGAAGAATACACACCTTTTTGCAATAATGGAATTCTCTTCCAAAAACCAAGTCCAGGAACCAGATAGGGACTAGATGTGATTAGGTCCCAGTCGTTACTCGGTCAACTCTACAGCTGTAAAGCTGCTGATAATTTGTCGACTAGCAGCAATGCAGCAACACAGCTGTAGTGTACTTGTGGATGATGCAATATCCATTTCACCTCAACACTTGCTGCCCATATAAATACGATATTATACAAGTGTAACCCTAACACTTTGCAAATTTGAAAAATTGTTTCCTCACAAGTAGTAGTAGCCACCGCTGCTCTCAAAGTGCTCATCAAGGACAAAGCTGAAACAACTGAGGGACCAGTTTTCCAATCACTATCAATTTCTTAAGTCCTTAAGTTGTTGAAGTCTTTGTTATTGGTTCTTATCTTGTATTCCTACACTGTTTTTAAGAAGTTCTTGGTAGGACAGATTTTTAACCTTCGTGGTGTTTGCTTGGCTAGAGCTAGTCAAGGTTTGTTCTCTGCAATAGAGTTATTGTAAAGGCCTTACAATAGAGTTGTTGTAAGGAGGAGCGATTAAGAGTTTAAGTCTTGGGTTGCAATATGTTGTAATCTGAAAGCTCAATCTTGTGAAGTTTAAGGAACTCCTACTCTAGGATGTCATGGTTTTTAATCTCTTGAGCAAGGAGTTTTACATGTAACTATCATCTGTTATTTATCTTCTGTTTTACTTAAGGGAACAAATAGAGAATCTGGTTCTCGATACTGTTTGGTGGACTCATATATTCTATCAATTAGTATCAGAGCGGGTTGTTTAGAAAAGGTTAACACCTAGAAAGGATATAATAAGGAAGACAAGGATGCATGGCTATTTAATGGAAGGACAGTCTATCTGCTCCACCAAACCTAGAGGAAGGACAGTCTAGCACAAGACCACCAAGATTCAGTGGAAAGTATTACGGATGGTGGATGACAAGGATGCATGGCTATTTAATGGCTGAGGATTCTGAGCTATGGGACATCATCTGTGATGGTCCATATATACCTATGAAGACTGACGAGCTGGTGTTGTAAAAGCTCCAAAAACAAAGAAGGAATATAATGAGGCTGACAAAAAGGCTATTGAAAAGAACATCAAATCCAAGAAAATTTCTTGTTTATGATACTGGACAGGGTGAGTACAATCGTATATTGTCATGTATCGCAGTGAGACGGGATGTTCTTCAAACTGCTCATGAGGGAACTAGTCAGGTAAAGCAGTCCAAAATAGACATGCTTACCACAGAGTATAAGCTTTTCAAGATGAAGGATGGTGAGTCCATTCATGACATATATACCATGTTCACCTCCATAATCAATGAACTCTATTCTCTTGTTGAAATCATTGCAACAAACAAGCTGGTTCGCAAATTACTCAGTGCATTGCCCAATTCTTGGGAAAGTAAAGTTAATGCTATCACTAAAGTCAAGGATTTGCAAAAACTGACCATTATGAGCTCATTAGAAATCTCAAAACCTATGGGTTGAGAAGAAAACAGGATCTGGAAAGAAGGGAGCCAAGGAAAGAGAAGAACCTGGTCCTCAAGGCGGCTGCTAAAAGTGACTCAAGTGATGATGAGTCAGATATGGCATTTCTCACTCGTAGATTTCAAAAGATGATCCGTAAAAATAGAGGGTTCCAAAAGAAAGGAAGTTCTAGCAAAACCCCAAAGGATATGACTGTTGTCACAAATGTGGGAAACTTGGACATTTCATCAAGAAAATGTCCTCTTCACAAGCAGGATTATTGCAAGAACAATTTTGACAAAGCAGCAAAGACGTGACAAAGCAGCAAAGAGGAACCAGGTCCTCGATATGAAATTCAAAAAAAAAAAAAAAAAAAAAGGACAGCTGACAACTTGGTGAAACAGGCTCTGGCTGCCTTATGAGAATCCTCCGGTGAATCTGAAGATGATCTAGGAGATACATCCATGTTAGCTGTCAATGATGAACCTTTAACATATGATTCAATCTGTACGCTCACGGCAAAATCTGATACTTTCTTGATGTTGAGAAAAACTTGAAAAGTTATTATCAGAAAAAATTGATGTCATTAGCAAATGTGTTAATCAATGTGTACCATGGCCTTATTAAAGAAAAAAGGGCACTAACTAAAGAAATTGGTGAAATAGAACAACAAGAGATGACGTGGTAGTTTGCATCGTAGATTTGAATGAACAGGTTGACGAAGTAACTAGAAAAAAATTCATTGCTAAGGAGCCAAATGAAAAAATGGATGGATAGTCCTTCTAGAGGAAAATAGGAAGCTAGTAAGATTCAGCTTGAGCTTGAAAGTGATATTGAGAGAACCAAATGAATCTCACTACCAAGTTAGACAAGAATAAGGAGCTTCAAGAGAATCTGAAAATATTAACGATCAAGCTTGACAAGTCACTTCAGTGGACTTGATCCTCTGATAGAATTGCATCAATGTACAAGAATATTGTAGGAGGCAGGCAAGGTATTGGCCATTAAAAGGCCAAAACTCTCTAGAATCCCCACAACAAGTATGTCACCGCAACTGAAAATTAGCTATGCACTCGCTGTGGTCAAACTGACCATTACAAAAATGCAGGCAAAGCCAGATTTTAAGCTTTTCAGAAGAATAAAAATTTTACTGAGAAGAAACCAAGAGCTGAGGGACTTGGTCCTGGCAAGAGAAAACCTAACCTGCCTGTATGGGCAAAAAGAAGTTTAATTCATCCATTCTAAGGGACCCAAACTAGTTTGGGTTCCTAAATCTAGTTAGTGATTCAGCTTGCTGGCTTGAGTGAGAGGAGGCAATCAAAAATTGGTAAATGAATAGTGGCTACTCGAAGTATATAACCGGAAGAATGAAGATCTTTCTCACTCAAGGCCTTTCAAGGATAGAGTGTGTCATTTAAAATTGGCTAGAAAGGATACATCCTTGGCATTGGCAAAGTTGGTAAGACACTCTCCCTTGCAAACTGAAAATGTGTACTATGTAAATGGATTGAAGCATAGCTTGTTAAGTGTTTCTCAAATCTGTGTGATTTGACATGCCTTAGTGCCATTGATGATGATGCTGAACTATGGCATAAACAGCTAAGACACGTAAGCTTCTCTCTGCTGGACAAACTAGTTGTGGACAACCTGGTTCGTGGGCTGCTAAAGACCAAGTTCAAAGATCACAAGGTGGGTGATACTTGTATAAAAGGAAAACAGGTCAGATTCATTTTCAATTCAAATGAACAAAGAAAGGTCACATAATAAAGAAGATGTTCTTTGAGTCTCCAAAAAGCACACAGGAACCTGGTTCCTTCATTATTTCACGAGAAGTTAAGTATCAGGTAGCTGATGTAATATCAGGAACCTCCAAGGATAGACAAACAAAATATGAAAGTCAAAGCCTCTATTAAAGAAAATGACAGATCCCACACAAAAGAACCTGGTCCTTTGATTTCTAAGGTACAAGTATTAAACTGGAGCACAAGGGATCTCATTCACTTCACAAAATGATCACTCCCGTAGATTTGGTATCCAAAATAGATCTAGAGCAAGAAACATTTCTGTCCTCTTAGCCTTCTTGTCATAAATTTAACTCAAGAATGTCAAGAAGGCATTTAAGGATGCTGACTGGATAACTGCTATACAAAAGTGCTCTATCAACTTGGAAGAAACAGCGTGGAACCTAGTTCCTAGACCCTTAGAAAGAAGTAACAGGAACCAAGTGGGTGGTCCACAACAAGGAACAATGCAAGGCTGGTGGTTAAATATTTTTCCTTCCAATCATGAAGAAGTGTTTTTGAAATAAGCATGATGGGTGTGTTAATATTGAAAAGAAGCTGATTTGTATGAAGCTTTGCAAAGCGGAGGTCCAGGTAGCAGACGTCTTCAATAAAGTACTGAGCAGGGGATACTTGGAAAGAAACTAGTTAAAGTTGGGTGTGATCAAGACAGACGAACTGTTCCCCTACAAGATCCCTCAATGAGTGGCTATGATTAGAGGACAAGTATATGATAAAAAGGGTTTTAATTGACATCTAACTCAGTTCTATACTATTACAGGTATGCACGCATGACAAATATCAAAACCTTACAAGGCTAAGTGATATTGCATACTTCAAAGATTGTGCTCCTCTTTTCAAAAGAAAGTCAGGCAACTTGGTCCTTTAAATTTGGTTAGTATTTCCAACTGTGCATTGTGTTTTAAACTTGCTAGAGTACCATGTCATTATAATATTTCCGGCCCAATCTTCTAAATGCAAATATTGATGAACCCCATTTGTAGTCAGGTTCCTCCTTCCACGTGTCACACTGCTTCATTTTACCAAAAATGCTCTTTTCTCTCTTGAACTCTCTGCTTTCTCTCTCTAAGGCACAAAAAAAAATCGTTGACATTCCTGTTTCCTCTGTAAATTTGAGCATCACATATGATCATCTTTCTACTCGACCTTTATCATGTCTCAATCTGAATCTACCTCACTAAACTCTCCTAGTGCAAACCCTTGTGTCTCACCTTCAAAATCCCCAACCTTTTTGAACAAAATCCTACAATGTCACAGCTAAAATACCCTATCTTCTCCAACACAAACACTCATCTTTTACCTTCAATACTCGTCGTTTCTGGTCCTTCGCGTCATCAAAAGAATACGACAAAAAGAAAATTTGTATTTGAACCACAATCCACTGTTCATAAAGAAATCCCTGTTTTGGATGATGGTGACTAGATGGTGTCTCTGTCAAAACTTAGTGGCGATACAATTGAACTTGAAATTAATGAAGGAGATGTTGAAGTTTTGAGTGAGACTAAGTGGCGGGGTCAATAAATTGGATAAATTTGTGCTCGAAGTCGACATACCAAGTACCTCTGATGTCAATGCAGAGGAACATAAAAAGGAAGCATAAAAAGATGCGGGGGAGAAAACTGACTTCGCACCAGGTATTTCTCCTCTCCTAGATAGAAAAAGGGGTGATGAGTCTGGCGAAGGACAATCTGAGTCCTCTCTCGACCATCTTTTTGAGGGAAACCTTGTAGCAGGGAAAAAGGATAGTTCAAACATCTTAGCAAATGAGAAAGCAGAGATTATTGCTAGATTTTAATGTTTGTTGAAAAGTTGAAAGATGGGGGGCCTATTGAGGGACCTAGTGCGTCAGTCCAAGGGAAAATAATACTCCTGTGTTTGAAAATGATCCAGTGTTGGATGAAGGACCAGGTTCTCACCATGTACCTATAATTACTGTACCATTAGGAGAGATATCTGAAAATGGAGAACGGGTAATTGTCACTCCCTCTGAGAAACGTAACGATGAGGACGCGTCTCTGAACTTAAGGTTCAAAAGAAATGCAAGGTCCTCTTAAAAGAACAAAGTGAGTTTTGGGAAAACAAAATCAAATCGGAGGCTAGTCACCAGAGGAGTGGCTAAAGCTCAGATGGACACTACCTTATGTTATGGTTCGCTTTTACGCGGGTTAAGGCATAAAAGTTACTACGAGGTTGTTCCTGCTCTAATTGGATTTTAGTATATTTAGAGTCACCACCTAATTTATTATGGAAAACTAGGAAAACCGGGTAAAAGATTTTTGCAAAATAAGTAAAAATCTTTTGGACCAAAGTTAGAGGTAAGGGTTCTGGTAATCCCCCAGGGAAGGTTTTACGCACCCTAGTATTAAAGATCCGTAGAATACGATTGACCTACGAGCTTCAATGTGTGATTAATGTGTTTGTTTGTTCAAAAGTGTTTAATTTTCGGCGAAAATGTCATTTGTATCATAAACTCTAAAACAATTTGGCAAAAATTCCCCTTATAGAAAGAGGTTTTGGTTTAGAAAAATCCACGCAATTGTTCAACTCACTTCGTTGCCGGACTACGACACACCCGAGATTTCTCCCTAGTAGAGTCGCTATTATTTTAGTCCTAACGAAATAGGTTTAGTACTTAGGGGTTTTATTATACATAAATAGAAAATATGGAGTATATCTCCGAATTTATACATTTATATATGTAAGGAAATACAACATTTTCAAGTCCAATTTATCATTGAAGCCCATAAAGTCAAATTATATTCCAAGTCCAGATCTGTTACTCTTCAATTTAGCCCAGAAGATCTATTTTTTTGGGTCCAAAATGAGGTCTGGGCTTCCAGGCCCAAAAATGACTTTGTTTCCTTCAAAAATCCATTCAAGTCCAAATTTAATTATCTGTTTTGTCTAGATTAGCCCAAGTCCAGAATTCATTTTTTTTTGTACTTTGCCTTATTTAATACTTGATCCAATTCAAACTTTAATCGAATCCTATTTTTTGCTCTTTATGTTAAACCGAGGTTTGAAACAATTTTTAAACTCAGAAATCTTATGATCAAAAATCCCATTTCATATGAAAATGATTACTACCCGAAATGTTTCCTCTTTTTTTTTTTTTTTTTTTTGAAAATGGTTTCGCAACTCCTCAAATGCTATGTGTTTCTCCTTAGTTCTATATCTCAGGGTTTCAATATTGCACATTCAATATACAACAGATATACATGCCAAATATATATAAATAGAGAAGGGAGGAAAGTGAATTTTTAATTGATGGGCCTACCTAAGCCCATCAGTTCCATTTTCACCCATGGGTTGGGCCTTCAAAATATATCAGCTTCCCTTTATTCATTTTTCCACCGACTCGATCAAAGAGGATACTGGGCCGTTGGCCCAGCGAATTTACGCAATAGGAGTGTCCCAAACAATGGGATTTTCATGCAAGCAAAGAGAGAGGGAACGTAAATTAGGAAGCATCTAAAAATGTTCTTAAGTAAAGAAATACATAGCATACCGAGTTATTAGAATAAAATATTCACCGTGCTTGAAAGAAAATTCAGATAGAGAAATATATATATTAATTCTTATGGACTGAGGCCAGAAGAAAAACAAATCCAATATACAAAGTTATGGACTTGACAATACTAAGCCCACATGAATTGTAATAACACAAAAAAACAAAAAACAAAAAAGACAAAGCCCAAATATACAAACAGGATAGAGCAGATCACAAGATTATTTGTCCATAGAGTAAGATATACATATTTTCCAGCTAGTATACCACAGATATACACAACTATCGAGATGCTAAAATAGCACAAAAAAGAAAACTTTCACTTTCTTAATCCTGATGCCACACAAGATCCAAGGGGTTTCTATGAACCCCAGGCATGGTAGACATCAGGGAAAGCTTAAGCTTAATCCCCAAGTGCTAACTTGCCTCTCTATTTATGCGCTAAACTTAGTGGTATACAAGAGGAGGAGTGTTTGCATACACAGATATACACGGCAAAGATCAGTTTGTAATCATAATTAACTGGGCTGATAAGGTCCTAAGGTTAAATTACTACTCAATAGCCCAACTAAATCTAAAAAAGTAAAGGAAAGAAGAAGAAAGAGAGATAGAAATCCAAACTTCAATCAGAAAGATGAGCAGCAGAAGCAAACAAGTAAAGTTCCCTATATGGAGATTAACAATAAAGGAAAACCAAGTCCAAATTCATATTCACAAGTACACAGCAGCAAGTCATAAATTTCAAGGATGATCACTTGATCCCACATGACCAAGTTGTATTCATCCTACATTCTACTCAGGAAAAGAAAGCCTACATCCCCTTTTATAGCTACTGTTTTAGGACAAACAAAGTCTTTTCAATATAGCACTTCTCATTTTCTTTTCAGCAAGAAGAAGTCATCAAGATATATTCTACCTTCTACTTTAAATCTAGACAAGTGACCCTTCAAGACAGGAATGACTCAACACTTAAAATATGACAACAGACCATCAAGAAGAGACATGATCAAGTAGAATCACGTACAGAATTTGTTCATTTTTGAAAGACCCCAGACAGACAAAGCTTAATGACTAAACATAATACATATCACATGGGACTCACACACAGTTCAAACCCTTAGATCATAAAAGATGAAGTTAGACTCTAGGGACTTAAATAGTTAAGTGGTTCAAGGGGATCGATTTAAGATCTTCAAAGCACCATGTCTTCTTATCTTAAAAATCATAGCAAAGCTTGATTAGCCAAAAGAATCAAGTGATAAAAATGCCCCTTTCCAGCAAATTTTCAAAGACTCAAGTTAAAGGAAGATATGAAAGTTGTGCAACACACAGGACTGCAGTAGGCAAATGTTCAAATCACTTGGGATGAACATTTTGTTATACACTAATACCACTCTCGATTCCCAAAGTGCTCGCCTTGGTTTTCATTCGAGCCGGACTTGACTTACTTTCAAAATGTTACAAACCTCGCTATTATTTCGTCACATGTTTTTCACCATTTTCAATCTTTGGGTGCATATATTTCATGATTAAACCGGCGCTCAAGAATCGACTAAAAATTTTGCATGCATGTCATGTCACTAGAACCAGCCTGAAAAGAATTGTACAAAAGAAAAACTAAATATACTAGGAAATGACAAAACAAAAACTCCTTCTTTTTTTTATTAAACAAAATGATAGAAGGGATTTGGACATTAAAACAAGCACATAATATCTGGATTACAACCCTAGAATAACCCGGATAACAGAAAGAACATCAAAACAAACTACCAAGACTCCCAGTGGGAAAGGAGGGACTTCTCAATTGTAAAGCTGTCATCTTAGCTACTAAGTTTCACATAAGCATTACTAGAACAATTATTAGTTTGAATTAAATTATTCTCAGCAAACAAGTTCTAGGTCCCTTCAACCAATTAGTCCTTATCAACTTCTGGAACAGGAACTGATAGCCCGAGAAGTTTTCTGGAAGCCTCCTTTCTCTGTTGCCTCTTTTTCTTGTATTTTGGCCTAGTTCGAAAGTTAGAGCTGGTGCGAGGCTGGTATGCTCATGCGGACGGTTAAGAACCCTGTGGAGCTTGTGCACACAATTGTTGGTAAGGATATGGTTAAGCATATAGCTGCGCACCACACGAAAAGTATTGGAGAGGTGGTATGGAATATTGAGGGTCTTGTGGAGGGAAGTAATGTTGACGTTGAGTGTATGGAGTTTGGGGATAGACTTGAGGTTGTGGCTGGGTCTATGAGTGAGGTGGACCCCTCGCACCTCATCACGATTCTGGTATAACTATGGCTACATCATCATTTTCCCTTGTGTCCCTCAGGCTTCCTGAGCCATTGTGAGTTACTTCAGCATTTACTTTCATGTCCCAAAACTCATGATACGTCCTGTTTTGATTCCATCTTCTATTATTTCCCCCATCTTAATGACCTCAATGAATGGTTTGCCCAATGCCGGGAGCACGTGTTGATAGTATTCTTCGGTTTAGGCTTGAAGAAAAATATCCACCAACTCACTTTCTCTCATTGGAGGCCTTACTCTAGCAGCCTGCTCTCTCCATCTAATGGCGAATTCCCTGAAATTTTCTGTAGATTTCTTCAGCAACTTGGTCATAGACATTTTATCTGGAGAAATATCTATGTTACACTGAAATTGTTGCATAAACTCTTGAACAATATCATCCCAAGTATGCCACTTAATGATGTCCTAATCAGTGAACCAATCCAAAGCTATTCCTGTTAACTTTCACTAAAGTAGGCCATAAGCATTTCGTCCTGACCTCCAGCTCCTCTCAACTGATTGTAATACCTCTTCAAGTGGGCCATAGGATTACCATGCCCGTCAAACTTGTCAAATTGTGGAGTCTGAAAACCCGGGGGCAAGTGAACATTAGGAAACATGCACAAGTCTTTGAATGAAACACTCTTATGACCTTCTTGACCTTGCAAGCTTCTTATGGATTGCTCCAAGCTTTGCATCTTTCTAGTCATTTCCTCATCGTCCGCGGTCTTATCAAGTTTTTCAGTGTTAACAGGAGGCTCAAGGTGATAGTTATAACCATATGGATTAGAGACATTTAAAGTCAATTATGGAGTACAGAGCTGAGCATCATGGGTTTTGAGCATAAGCCCACTGCTAGATAGATCACCAGGCACAGTAAGCGGAGCTCGGGTTAAGGTCAACACAGTAGGGAAAATACCTGGGAAGTCAGGAGTTGGTGGAGGTGGTGCCTGACCAGTCATGCAAGCTTGATATATGTTTGCCATGTGTTGTTTTAACATTCTCACTTCTTCGACTAACCCCAAGTTTTGGTCAATCAACTGTGTTTGAGCGCTCATGTCAACCAACCCATTGTCCTCGTTGGATGCCATTCTCTTTTTGGTTTTAGACCTTCTGTTGTAAGGATGAGTCGCCAGTTTTAATACCACACACTAGCCACCTTCTAAAATCAAACATCATAAGACAAGTGAGTTAGGAAATTTTATGGGTTCAATACCAAGTTACGTGCAATGCGCATAGCCACAATTATCAGTTCTAGAACGATTCTAAGGGCGACAATGTTATTTTGACATCATCTCAATTTTCACTCGATTTGGCCTTCGCTCTTTTTATTTTTCCTTTCCACACCTCTTAGTTCACTCATTTTATTGCCACTCTTTTCTTTTTATGATAATCTCCCTTTTTTCTTTCCACTCTTTTCCCTTTCTTTCACTACTCTTTTTTCTGGATTTTTTTAAAATAATTCGACCGAACCCGAATTGGGTTGCCTACGTATCATGTTAAACATGAATCAGACCTTTGCGTAGTTCGTGAAGTTTTAGCGTAAAGTAATTAACAAACTTGTTTCTGAATTTTATTTTATTTTTGAAGTAAAGAAACTATGAAGTCTAAAAAAATCTTTTTTGATTTTGAATTATCAAAAGAATGAATCCTAAAAGATATGTAAAAGGAAAACATATTTTTTTGTAATCTTTTTCTCTTTTTTTTTTTTTTAAAGAACTCTTTTCTTAGTTTTTTTTAAAAAGGTAAAAACTATCTCTTTTTTGGATTTTTGAATACAAACATAAAAACTTTTTTTTTTTTTTTGAACAAAGATCACCTAACCTGAAGAGGGCTTCCTACATATCGTCACCTGGGACGAGAATCAGGTGTGTGTAGTTCGTCTAGATTGGACAGTTAAATTGACTTGAAACACCTTTATTTTTGTGTCACTTTGTTTTTTTTTTTTTTGGTAAAAGTGATATGGCATGGAAAATCTTTTTGATTTTTCTACCCTTGAATTATACTAAAGAAACTGAAACTCTTTTTTTTCAAATTTTTGTTTCCTAAAAACATAAAAAGGTAAAATCCTTTTGGAATTATCATTTTTCAAAAAAAAAAAAAAAAACTTATTAAACAACAAAATATCATTTTTTTTTTCTCGTTTTCTTCTCACCTTTCTTTTTCACACACCTCTATTCCTTCAAGCCATAAAAACTGGTCAACATGCAAAGGCCTTCTAAATAATGTTACAAATGGCACATAATGTGGACATGTTGGTCTGAAACAAGGGTACCTGTCCTAGACGAACACAGCCCCTGTGCCAAGTCCCCTAAGTCAATTGCATACGGTCAACATGCAAAAGCCTTCCAAATAATGTTACAAATAGCATATAATATGAACATGTTGGTCTGAAACAAGGTTACCTGTCCTAGACAGACTCAGCCACTGTGCCAAGTCCCCTAAGTCAAATGCACGTGATGCAAACAACACGAACCTACTAGGGATTTCCATTGCATGTGGCTTGTTCTACTAGGCTTCAATTCCTGATGGATAAGGTCTCTAGACTGGCTTACTCAAGCGGACAACTCGAGCCAGGGAGGGCCAGGTCACCGGTCGCAGAACTTTCTGGCTTCGCTAGCGGTTCTCCCTATCTAAAACATGTGTGACTACAATCCTTCACCAGGGGTTAGTTAGCACACTGGCTTTATCTCAAGACAGAAAGTTTTACGGAACTGGTTAGCACACACAACATACTACCTATCAGAAGACTCAGCGGGGTGCGAGAGAGACGAGAGAGAAGACAGTTTATATAAATAATCACGAAATATCAAAGCGTTAAATATGCGGCAAAGAGCACATTAGGCCAGCAAACACAATATATCCAAGAAATAAAATACCAAATACAAGTCAATATACAAAGCTCGAATTCTGGTTATCCCCAGCGGAGTCGCTAGAGATGTCACCCCCCCCCCCCGGTTTTTGCTCCCAAAAGGCACGTGTTTTATTATTAAAAAGGGTTTTTCCATTTGAAGTGACGATTTTGAATAGGGAATATTTATCTACAGAGTCGCCACTTGGAATTGAGTTTTGGTGTTCCAAGTCACGTTATTGAATCCCTAATCAAAAGGAAATGACTCTTTATTTTTGGTCCGCGAAAACAAAAGATTGGGTAAGGAATTCTGTTGACCGGGGAGAAGGTGTTAGACATTCCCCGAGTCCCGAGGTTTTAGCACGGTCGCTTTTATAGACTTATACTTGGTTATAATTAATTCTCGGATAAAACATGTTTTATTTGTTTAAACTTAGGAGCGTGTATGCACACAAGGTCTTTCATTAATTATATATTATTAGAATGTCAAGAAGCGGGATGGGCCACATGACTTTTCCTTAATTATATGCATTTAACCAAGGAACGGGTCTGTCCACATGGTCAACACAGTTATTATTAGACGGTCAAGGAGCGTGGTGGCCCACGTGACTTTTTTTTTTTTTAATTATATGCATTTAACCAAGGAACTGATCGGTCCACATGGTCAACACAATTATTATTTATCAGTCAAGGAGTGAGATGGCCCACGTGACTTTTCTTTAATTATATACATTTAACCAAGGAACGTGTCTGTCTACATGGTCAACACAATTATTATTCACACCTAAAGAATCTACCATTAAAAGCAATTATTTGTCTCTAAAATTCTAGACTTGTTATTATTATTTTTTATTATTTTTTATTATTATTATTATTATTATTATTATTATTATTATTATTATTATCACTCTTTTCACAACAGGTTTTGAATAAATTCGCAACTCATCTCACTCCCTCGCGATTGGTTTTACCACTCTTTTCTTTTATACTTGACAACAGGATTTGAAATAAATCTGGACCCCATCTCGCTCAGCTCGCAATCAATTAACTAATCAAGCCCTCCCATAGATAAATATTGATCTAGGTCCAAAATCTTTTTACGTTTGCAATCAAGCCCTCCCATAGTGTCCACAAAAATTGAAAGCATTAAAACTATCACAATAATTACCATTTCACCCATACAATCTCATCGTAGCAAAATAACGAATTAGTCAAAAGAGACCATTTTCGTGTAAACGAGAAACTGTTGAAGTTTGGGGAAAAAAACTAAGATTAGCATTCTTAAAGGCCAATGAAAAATTAATGATGAATACATGTGACCTAAGAAAACTAATTCTTAAAATGGTAATACCCCTTGGCAGAACCCAATTAACTTGCACTTACATAATGCTAAAAAGAATTAAAGTGAACTTATCAACTTACGTACTTAGCACGTACTTAGCACTTTAATGGAGTAATAGTTCAAAATTATTTACTTTTCCTAATAGTTATCGTACCCATTCTTCTAATTATGGAAATACCCATTTGAAACCAAACAAAGCAACGAACTCAAGACAAACTAAGACTTAAATAAAATCAGCAGCTTAACAGTGGAGTCAACTTAATTAAACATACTACCCATGATAATAATGAGTATTGACATAACCATTTAAAACAAAATATCATTCATACTGTGTTTCTTTTTCTTTAACAAGTACTGCGCAGGTGCGGTAAGTTTGAAAATGTTAGCATGTTGCTGAGGGCAAGATTCGCAAGAGGAACCTAGTTCTCTGAATGAAAATGAGAATATTTTATGCTACATGTTGTTGGGGTCAAATTTGCAGGGAGAACCTGGTTCTCCGAGGAAACATCACTTACGAGTTTGTCATCATCAAAAAGGGGGAAATTGATGAGTTATGACATTTCATAGTTTTAATGATCGACATATGCACCAGAACCAGGTCTTTGATCAGGTCCCCTGGGCACTGTACGAACGTGATAGCTGTAAAGTTCGTGACAACATTCCGACTTGCGAGCCACAAATGAACAAGAGCCGCATGTCGGGCAAAAGACAAGGATCATTGCAAAGTTTCTATCTATATCACATGCCACTCACATGATCCTCACATGCTCTCATTGGTTCCTTATATAAACAACATGTTGGCATTTGTTTGACCTAGCACTTGAAAGTATATTCTTCTCATTGTTGAAAAGAGCAACCGCCGCTATTTTATCTGAACTTTCAAGATCTAGACTAAATAACTCCTAAGGACGTATCCCAAGACTGAAGATTTCTTAAGTCCTAGGTTGTTTAGTCTTTGTCTTTTTTGTCTAAATATTGTAAACCTACACTTCTTTTAAGAAGGGCTTTTGTAGGTGTTTGGTTTACTAAGCTTTTTGTGTAAACGCCTGACTTTATTATGAGTTAAAGTTCAGCTAGAGTTAGTTGAATCAGTTGGTTCTTGACTAGAGTTAGTCAAGAAAATGCTTGCTATAGAGTTATTGTAAGGGAAGGGATTAATGGGCTAATTCCTTGGTTGCAAAAGGCTTGTAATCTGAAAACGTTGCTTAGTTAGTGAAATTGAAAATCCTACTGGTGTAGGTCGTGGTTTTTAATCCCTTGAGCAAGCAGTTTTCCACATATATATTGTGTCTCGTTTACTTTCTGTTTTTTGCTTGAGAGAATAGATAAGGTACCTGGTCCCTTATCTGTTTTGGTGGACTCTTAGTTTCTATCAATTTCCATCTTTGAGTTGCTTATTTATTCTTGATATTAATTGTTTGATTATTTGACGAAATAGTTGAGCACTTTCTGTCGTGCGTGAGTTGGACTTGAAAGAGGGAATTCATGTACGTAATAAGAATAAGTAGAGTTTTTTCGATTTCCTCGTTTCGCTACTGAGGATAGAAATATACCATTTAGCCCTACTTAGTTTGTTACGGAGAAGTAAATGCGTTCTTTTCACCTCTGGCGACCATAGAAATATAGACGTTATAATAGCATCGACAGGCTTGTGAGTAGTTCGAAAGAATATCATAAAGTTAACATCAACCCATCAATTATTAACTCAGGAAATTGACAGGTAGAACGGTTTAAAGACTCAACTGGATTGTTAGTGGTCATAGCCCTAGATCTTTCTCTTCTCCGATAAAAATCTGCTCTTTCTTGGTTGAAGTTCATTATTTGCTTTCTTTTATTTTTAGTTAGTTTACAAATATAAATTTGGATTTTATTTCTTGTTTAGATAATTAGCATCAGTTTAATTTAGTAAATAGTTAATCATAAGTCCCTATGGGTACGATATCTGGACTTTAAAATCCTATATTACTTGTACGACCACGTATACTTACGTGTGCGTTTGGGAGCAACACTTTGACATAACATTGAAATACTTTCCTCAACTGTAGCCATGTATGGTGTAGTAATAACCATGAAACATCTCGCCATTTGATATTTAATTTGATCTTTTTTTTCGAAGATTCAACGGTCAAAGTGAGACTATCAAAACTTAAGTGGACAGGATGTACTTGCAGATGACTTAATAGCCTCTAGCAAGGGGGAAATTTTTGATGGCGTCAAACTGGAATTTTTGTATTGTTTTAACTAAATTCATGTTTGTTTCTAATGCTTTCTTTTATTTTAAAGGTGCTATGCTCGATTGCACCCTCGTGGTGTCAACCGCTGCAAGAAGAAGTGTGGGCACAGTAACCAGGTTCATTTTCATCATACTCTTAAGACACATTATGTTACTCTTATCAGTGACTGCAGACTAACTTCTATCATTTATTTGGCTTTGCTGTTGAGGCCTAAGAAGAAGATCAAGTAGATGGTGATTTTGTATTCTGTCAACATGTAGTTGCTGATTTTGAGATCCTTGAGAAACTAACTAGATATGTTGTTGGGTTACTTGTTCAATTTTATCCTAGAACATTGATGGATTTGATTTTGATCTATATCAAAGATTTTGAGCTAATATTTGATGAGATTTTGAGCTACTATTTGATTGGTGGCTTTGTAAGAATTCTATAAGTGTTTTGTGAATGTTTGCGAAGTTTGAAGTAGACCTCTATAACTTATGACTTGTATGACTTTTTCATTCATCTTTGAAGTAGTTTCGAGTTGAATTTAATGTAGTGTGGGTTGGAGGATGTTAGATATATTTGTGTTGTAGTTTGGTGGATTGTTAGCAGCTATTTGAGCTAGTTTTAGCTGAATATAGAATTATATTTATTTTGGCAAGTGGGCAGTTGCAAAAGTAGCATGATTCTGTGAAACCTCATGAGGTCGGTTTTTTGCATTTCATTTTCCAGAAATTGCACAAATTCGACCTCATGAGTGTTATAAAACTAATTGCGGAGTCTGAAGTAGTTGAAAGTTAATTTCATTATTCTGCAGAGTGTGATTAACAATGGAGATAGAACCTCATAGGAATTTAATTAGGCATCATTTGTTATTTTGTCAACAAAGATGCTTGTGTACTAGATTACTGACACAAGTACCTTAAAATATACATTTAATATTGACCCTAGTCGTGAAAATTGGCAAAAATGTAATGTCCCGTACCTTCGGGGTAAGATTAGAAGTGCTCGTCATGTTACGTAGGCCACGTTATGAGGTATTTGAGTCATACGTCAAGGTTGGAAATATAGCGTGTTGCAATTAAGAAGTCGACTAAGGTTCATCAAAAGTTAAGACTTTAAATCCCTTTATTATTTGGGTTAGTTTCCTCGGAGCTTTACTCCCTGTATACTTGGGAGTTACGGGGTGATCTACCTACCAAATTGAAGGTCTTCAAATCTAGTTTCCAAACGCATCAAACTGTTCGTCGATACGATGTCTGAGTAAAATGTTATGCGTGATTTATCACAGTACTGCGTGCCTGCCGAAAGGCATAATTTGGGTACAACATTAACTGGCTTCACCTATGTGTGTCACCTATGTGTTTCACCTATGAGCTTCACCCATGTGTTTCAGCTATGTGTTTCACCTATACGCTTCACCTATGTGCTTCACCTTCTAGCTTTAAAGGTGGAGGCCATATAAAGCCAAGTTGATCTTTTACTTGTCATTTTTTACACTCTCTGCTTAGAGATCAGCCCAAGGCCGACCCTCTCTCCTTCCCAAGCTTCCCAAAACTGATTTTCCCTTCTTCAAGCTTCAAGGTAAGTTGATGCTAAGTTTAAACTTGGGTTTTCCCTCCTCGTTAATCACGTGGTACTTATATTGATTCTTATCCGATTATAGTTGTTCAAAGGTTACTTCAAGGTGAAGTAACGTAAGGAAATCAAAGGATTTTGGCAGAAAAGGTAAGATTTCTCGTCTATGATCATTCGTGAGCTCGTATGAGTGTTTAAATTATGTTTTCAATAAGAACTCACGGGACGGTGATCGGAAGTCGTGAGTTCAAGTTGTTGTTTCCTTGTCTTTGTGGAATTCGAGAAGGGTTTGGTAGCTCATGTTGGGCTTGTTTGTTGTTAAAAGCAGGTCTGGCGTGGAGTACACCATTGTATTATAGCATGCATTCCAGAAACCATTTTGAGTATGACAAGCTTGAGGCATCTGCATATAAGTCGTTTATATACTTGTCGTCAACGACTAGAGGTTCTTGACAAATTAAAAGTAGGGCCGACAATTTCAGCGCATATTTGTAAAATCTGCCCATTTGAATTCATATTTTAATGAGTTTGACCACTTAAATTTTAGTTGGCTAAATATGAACTTCATTTAATTTTTAACCCATTCAAAAATGGGCAAATATGGGTAAAATATGGATACTCATATTTGAACCCACTAGACCCAATAACAGATCATTTTTTCTGAAAATAGGAGAAAATATTTTCCTTAAAAATTTGAGGAAAAATATTTTCCGAATCAATAAAAACACACCAACCATCCCCCCAATCCCACCCCGCCCTCCACCACCCACCCCACCATCTATACCTACCCCTATCTTGCCCCTGCTTCTTACCACCCCCACCCACCTTTACGCCACCCCTTACTCCCCCTCCCAACCTACCCATCTAGCACCCCCATCCCCACTCCAATTACCCCACACCTCCCAAATTTTCTATTTCATATATTTTATTTTACTATTATAAAGATTTTATAAAAGAAATGAGAAATTTTTTCTTACCTCCCACTCCGACCATATCCCCCACCCCCCCACCCCCCCTAATTTTTTTTTACCCCACACCCCTACCCCCACGCCACGAATTTTTTATTTCATATATTTTATCTTATTTTTATAAAAAAAATTTATAAAAAGTGGGAAATTTTTCTTACCCCCCACCCACCATCCCTCCCCCCCTACACACGAATTTTTTGTTCCATGTATTTTACTTTTATAAGGAAATGGAGAAATTAACGATGATGTCGCACACCGTATTGGTGCAGGGTGGATAAAATGGAGGCTCGCTTCAGGAGTACTGTGTGATAAGAAGGTGCCAGCAAAACTTAAAGGCAAGTTCGACAAAGTGGTTATTAGACTGACTTTGTTATATGGGGTGGAGTGTTGGCCAGTCAAGAACTCTCTTGTTCAGAAGATGAAAGTCGCGGAAATAAGAATGATGCGATGGATGTGTGGGCACACTAGGAGAGATAGGATTAGAAATGAAGATATCCGGGATAAGGTAGGAGTGGCCTTAGTCGAGGACAAGATGCGGGAAGCAAGGCTGCGATGTTTTGGGCATGTAAAGAGGAGAGACACTGATGCTCCAGTGCGGAGGTGTGAGAGGCTAGCTATGGGCGGTTTCAAGAGAGGTAGAGGTAGGCCGAAGCAGTATTGGGGAGAGGTGATTAGACAGGACATGGCGCAGTTCCAGCTTACCAAGGACATGACCTTAGATAGGAGGTTATTAGGACGCAGATTAGGGTAGAACACTAGTAGGTAGTCCCGCTTACCCTCTTTCACTAGTAGTCGTAATTTTGCCCCATAGTTTCTTGTCCTTTGTTTTTATGCTACAATCTATTGTTTCTTGTACTTCAATTTTTTATTCATCTGTGGTAGCTACAACTCCTTTTTCTCAGTCTGTTGTGCCATGATTTTTTGCTGTCGTTATTTCATTCGTATACTACTTTGAATTGCTTGTTCTTATCTGACCTTTTTTGCCATGCTTTCTCTTGAGCTGAGGGTTTTTCGAAAAAAGCCTCCCTACCTTCCGAGGTAGAGGTAAGGTCAACATACACTTTACCCGCTCCAGACCTCACATTGTGGGATTTCACTGGGTATGTTATTGTTGTTGTTGTACTTTTATAAAAAATGGGAAACTTTTTCTTACCCTCCACCCCCACCCCACCCCACCCCGAATTTTCTATTTCATGTATTTAATTATAAATACATGAAAAAACTAATTTAATTTGAGCAAAAGAAAAAATTATAAATATTACGCTTGAAATAATATTACACTTATATAATACGGGCTAACCCCTAACCAACCCACCCATATTTTACCCGTATGAAATATGGGTGATTTGAGACTCAACTCGTTTTCAACCCGCCCAAATCCAACCACACCCATTTGCCACCACCACTTAAAAACCTGTTCCAATATGATTATTTTTCCTTGGGAATATTACCGATCTTGAAAAACTCAGTTGTCAATTAGATTATTCAGGAACCCCTTCTAGCAATTTTGTTCCAGCTATTGACTCTCTCAGTCAACTCAAATCTCTGAAGATTGGTGTCTCTGGGGCAGTGGTAAATCCATGTATTTTTTAAATTTAAAAAAGTTTAATCTAAAATGGCTTTATTTGCGACCTTTTTCTCTATTTTTGAACTAATCCCAAACTTGACGTTAATTAGCTTTTGAGGACTTCACACACCTGACAAAGCATTAGCTTTCCTTTAGTGTGGCATATTATGCATTTGTCTAGCAAACAAAGCATTAGTTGAAAACTTCCATTTAAATTCTGGATTTTGATTATGTTACTTAAAATCTTCTTATGTCTGGATTTCTCGACTTAGTTCGTTAAATTAGAAAAAAAAAAATTACCTTCATTGTAAAGTTCATGTACTATTGAAGTATTCAGTGGTCCACATTGCTCTAGAAGGATAAACGAGTCAAGGAGGTTTAAGGGCCTAACTAAAAATCCGAGATTTTCGAGATCTATTTGTTTAACGCTCTCTACAAGTTGCTCATTCTCTATGCAGATATCGGGTATATTGCCTATTCTTCTATTGTTCAAACGTTACCATTGTTCAACTACCCTATGTTATTATCATATATTGGTCAAGTATCTCAGAATTGCTTGTGTTGGAGATCCAATGCATCCTGCACTGTCTAATAATAGCTATAAATTGTGGAAAGAACCATTTATCATCTGACTATTTTGAGTTAAAACATTTTCACTTGTGAACTTAAAAAAGAGTCTGGAGAATCAATGAACACGACCCATTAGAATATAGAGTTGCATTCATTCAGTGGACAAGCACCCAAAAAGCCATCATTCCTTTCATCTTTGCAATTTAAGCAGAACTCACACTGAGTGGGGAAAGAGCCGATTGCGCCAAAGCAAAAAGTGAAGTAGCTTTTGCAGAAATGCAGTTTGAAAGCTATAAAGAAAAGAGTTTTTATTTTTGCCCAGAAATGGACTAAAGAGGGTGGGTGCACCAGACCCTTCTGAATGAAACTTTTTCTGATATTGAACACACCTTGACTGTTGAATGACACCCGATCTCTCTCCCTTCTTTCAGGAAACATCTGCTCAAGGTAATGAGTTGTTAAAAAGAATAGCATAGGTGTAGTAGTCTTGTGGAAAAAAGATAAAGACAATTCATGAACTATATAAAATCGAAAAAGAGAAACCAATCCTAAAAGATGGCTTGCACTGCCAGCAAAAACATACACTTCTATTTCAAGAACATAAGCAACTTAACAACCCTGCTCTTCAAGTCTCATGACTTTCACTTAGAAATAATGGCCTTGAATTCAGAATTCCCCATCTCTTGAATTTGTATTTCCTTAATATTCAGGGCAGCATTAACAACAGAGTCGCGACATGATCTTACCTCAATCAGTTGCATCGTGCACATGCTCCCAAAACATTCAGGGATTTCCTCTAATTGCCAACACCGTTGCACCACTACTTGTTGTAGGTTGGGATACGAGTCATCAGATGCAGTCCATTCTGAGAATCCTAGATTCTTTAGTTTCAAGACTTTAAGGTTAGGAAAGTCCCCGTCCTTAACGTCCCATTGTCTCCCTTTGAAAGCATGTTGCTCTAATTTCAGAACTTCAAGGTTGGACAATCTGCCAATGGTTGAAATTTTACTCCAGGGGAGCTTAAGATTTACCAAAGTTAATTTCTTGAGGTTTGATGGGTATGTAAAGTCCTCAAAACCATAAGGATCTACCGCTGGCACAAGCTCAGAGACACCAATCTTGAGAGATTTGAGTTGTCTGAGAGAGTCAAAAGCAGGAAAGAAATTTTTATAAGAGGTTCTTGAATCATATAATCGACAACTGAGCTTTTCAAGACTGGGTAATCTTTTCATAAATTTCTGGTAATACTCTCCAGAATTAATAACCAGATCAGAACATGTTTTCAAGTTGTCAAGATCCTCTAATAGTTGCCACGTATATAGACAAGTTAAATGCAGATGTCTCAAGCTTGTCATATCCCAAATAGAATTTGGAATGCAGGCTTTACGATAGATTCCGGTCACTATAAATGTCTCTAGCTCCTTTAGGTTGCATATTAGATATGGAATGTAATCACAATACCGCAGCTCCAAATACTTCAAGTGAATGAGATATTGTAATGCCTCTATACGTGTCTTACACAGCTTTACGGAACTCAAATCTAATACTCGCAGGTGTTTCCAGGATCTAGTCAAATATATTTCAACCAAAGCAGAATTTAGTCTGGGACTGAATCGTAAGGTGGTGATATCTTGCCCAAAAATAATTTTACAAGCTGGTGCACCGATATTCATACGTCCAGATGGAAATATACAAACACTGGTTCATGAAGGAGAACAAGTGTCAGAGCCATTAATTAATTCATACATAACAAACAGCAACAAGCTAGAAACATAAACTAAATTGATTCCACTTACAGCTGATTTTGTATCCTCAGCAAGAATTTGCCCCTTTTAGCTTTCATCAAGCTAAATTCGTGTATTAAGTCATGAATATGGACGGCTTTGGGCTCCCCTGAGAAATTTGTTTTACCCACCATCACTAGGTTGCTCCCAATCAAATTCATCAAGTAATCCATTGCGACCATCTCTAAGCTGTTTGATCCAGTACTGGCTTCAACAAAATTTTCTGCGATCCATAGTCGCATCAGTTTTTTAACAGGAACATTCTGGTCCTTTGGAAATGAAGCAAAGTAGAGAACGCATTTTTGCAATTGAATGGGCAAGTGTTGGTAACTGGATTCAATTATACCCGTGCAACCTCGCATATTTGACTTCAAACTTTCACCTACTTCTTTCCAGTAACCTACTTCCCTATGATCATTTTCTGCAAAAAGACCAGCCACCAATACAATTGCAAGGGGTAATCCTCCACACTTTCTCGCTATTTGCATACCGATCTCCTCGAGTTCTTGGGGACAATCACCTTCTCTGAATACCTTCTCCTTCAGTAGCATCCAACTTTCTTCTTCTGTGAACAAACGAAGGTGATGAGGACTTGATGAGATCATGGCATATGTGACGATCGATTCAAGTCTGGTTGTCAAAATAATCCTACTTCCCTTATCATCATCTGGAAAAGGTCTCTTTATATCATCCCATGCCTCAGAACTCCACACGTCATCCACAACAAGAAGGTACCTCTTTCCCTTCAAACTTTCGTAGAGCTTCTCAGCTAGTTCATCATTACTCATTTTTTTGGTACTATCAAGCTCAGAAATATGACCCAATAATTGAAACAAGAGAGCCCTATTATCATAAGATTGGGAAGAACAACACCACAAGCGAATATCGAAGCGATTGCAAATTGCTTCATGATCATACAATTTCTTAGCTAAAGTTGTTTTTCCTAGTCCTGGCATTCCAAAAATTGAGATCACATCTAATTCCCAAGGTCCTGTCACAAGTTGCTCTATTAGCATTTCAGTCTCTCTTTCAAAACCGACCATTGCTTCCTTTGCTTTGATGAACTTGGTGTTCTCTCTAGTGATGTAGGGAGGAACAATGGAAGCTAGAATGAAAAGTCAAGAATGTGCTGCAATTCTTTTTTGTTTTTTGGTTTTGAAAAGTCTAAACAGGGATTTTTTGCTTGGAAACTAGGAGGAAACGTCTAATAGGGAACCTTTTGCTTGGAAACTAGAAGGAAACGTCTAATAGTGAACTTTTGCTTGGAAACTAGGAGGAAACCTTTTGCTTGGAAACTAGGAGGAAACGTCTAATATGGAACCTTTGGCTTGGAAACTAGGAGGAAACCTTTTGCTTGGAAACTAGGAGGAAACGTCTAATAGGGAACCTTTTGCTTGGAAACTAGAAGGAAACAGCTAATAGGGAACTTTTGCTTGGAAACTAGGAGGAAACCTTTTGCTTGGAAACTAGAAGGAAACGTCTAATAGGGAACCTTTTGCTTGGAAACTAGGAGGAAACCTTTTGCTTGGAAACTAGAAGGAAACGTCTAATAGGAAACTTTTGCTTGGAAACTAGGAGGAAACGTCTAATAGGGAACCTTTTGCTTGGAAACTAGGAGGAAACCTTTTGCTTGGAAACTAGAAGGAACATCTAATAGGGAACTTTTACTTGGAAACTAGGAGGAAACCTTTTGCTTGGAAACTAGGAGGAAACATCTAATAGGGAACCTTTTGCTTGGAAACTAGGAGGAAACGTCTAATAGGGAACCTTTTGGAGGAAATGTCTAGTAGGAAACCTTTTGCTTGGAAACTAGGAGGAAATGTCTAGTAGGGAACCTTTTGCTTGGAAACTAGGAGGAAACGTCTAATAGGGAACCTTTTACTTGGAAACTAGGTGGAAACCTTTTGCTTGGAAACTAGGAGGAAACGTCTAATAGGGAACCTTTTACTTGGAAACTAGGTGGAAACCTGTTGCTTGGAAACTAGGAGGAAATGTCTAATAGGGAACCTTTTGCTTGGAAACTAGAAAGAAACGTCTAATAGGGAACATTTGCTTGGAAACTAGGAGGAAACCTTTTGCTTGGAAACTAGGAGGAAACGTCTAATAGGGAACCTTTTGCTTGGAAACTAGGAGGAAACCTTTTGCTCGGAAACTAGGAGGAAACGTCTAATAGGGAACTTTTGCTTGGAAACTAGGAGGAAACCTTTTGCTCGGAAACTAGGGTGAAACGTCTAATAGGGAACCTTTTGCTTGGAAACTAGGAGGAAACTTTTGCTCGGAAACTAGGGTGAAACGTCTAATAGGGAACCTTTTGCTTGGAAACTAGGAGGAAACCTTTTGCTTGGAAACTAGGAGGAAACGTCTAATAGGGAACCTTTACTAGGAGGAAACCTTTTGCTTGGAAACTAGGAGGAAACGTCTAATAGGGAACTTTTGCTTGGAAACTAGGAGGAAACCTTTTGCTTGGAAACTAGAAGGAAACGTCTAATACGGAACTTTTGCTTGGAGACTAGGAGGAAACCCTTTGCTTGGAAACTAGGAGGAAACGTCTAATAGGGAACCTTTTGCTTGGAAACTAGGAGGAAACCTTTTGCTTGGAAACTAGGAGGAAACGTCTAATAGGGAACCTTTTGCTTGGAAACTAGAGGGAAACGTAAAATAGGGAACTTTTGCTTGGAAACTAGGAGGAAACCTTTTGCTTGGAAACTAGGAGGAAACGTCTAATAGGGAACCTTTTGCTTGGAAACTAGAGGGAAACGTAAAATAGGGAACTTTTGCTTGGAAACTAGGAGGAAATCTTTTGCTTGGAAACTAGGGGGAAGCGTCTAATCAGGAACCTTTTGCTTGGAAACTAGGAGGAAACCTTTTGCTTGGAAACTAGAAGGAAACGTCTAATAGGGAACTTTTGCTTGGAAACTAGGAGGAAACCTTTTGCTTTTGGAAACTAGGAGGAAACGTCTAATAGGGAACCTTTTGCTTGGAGACTAGGAGGAAACCCTTTGCTTGGAAACTAGGAGGAAACCTTTTGCTTGGAAACTAGGAGGAAGCGTCTAATAGGGAACCTTTTGCTTGGAAACTAGGAGGAAACCTTTTGCTTGGAAACTAGCAGGAAACGTCTAATAGGGAACCTTTTGCTTGGAGACTAGGAGGAAACCTTTTGCTTGCAAACTAGGAGGAAACGTCTAATAGGAACCGACTTGCTTGACCTACTAAAATGTCATTAAAGAATTCTTACACATTGTCTGCTAGCAATAATTTCTAGGCAGAGATATTCGAAACGGACTTCTATTTGCCAAAATATCTTTGTTTTCCAAAACCAAGTTGAAATTTTGATTGAACCAAGAAGACAGATTATCAAATTTCTTGAGCAATTTCGTTTTAAAAATCTTTTGTCACTAAATAAATGTTTTTCTCAACCATCCTATGTGGGGACGACCCAAAGAACTGTGACATTCATTACAAGAAAAAATGCATTTGAGCCTCTCACTACACACTGTATTGACATTACATCCCAGCAAAGAATCATGAATATATCTAGACATTGTTTTATAAAAGAAAAAAAATTATTTTACCAAACATTGTGAATATTTTGAATTAGAAACTAAACAAAGACAATATACTTTACAAATTCAATTTTTTAAATTCTTTTTAAACAACACCATGAACTATGGAGTACCGACAAGAGGGTTTGTTCAAGGTAAGTATCTATCACCTCCAAACTTAAGGTTGTGGGTTCTAGTTACTAATGCGGCAAAAAGGTGGGAACTCCTAGGGGTAAAAATATTTTAAAAAATTACACATAAAAAAAAAAAATTGTGGTGTACCAATGTACCACAATGGGCAGAATAAGTTAATTTAAACAAGGAAAAAGACAACATAGAAAAGAAAAAAAGAAAGAAGACGCCAAATACCACCAAAACTTATAATCTAACAGTATCAGTAGGAGTCTATCATTGTGGGTTCGATTCTTCCCCGATCCCTATGAACATGGATTCGATTCTCGTTATTCCTTTTTCTTCCCCAATTTTCAATATCAGAGCCAGGATTTTTACTAGGGGGTTCAAGATATGAAGAATTAAACACACGAAGAAGCCAAGGGAATTCAACATCTACGATACAACAATAACAACAACACACTAGGTGTAATCCCACAAGGTGGGTATAGGGAGGGTTGAGTGTATGCATACCTTACCCTTACCTCATGGAGGTACAGAAGTTGTTTCCAAAAGACCCTCGGCTCAAGTAATGCATATAAAAGCAGTATTAAAAAGATAAAATACAGCGGTAAAGCGAACATAACAAATATTAGAGAAATCATTACATAGCATACACTTATCAACTATATAAGCAACAATAATTTTAACATTCAATATACAATATAATTTTTCAAACAAATTTTATATATATATTTTTAGGCTTAATGCATATGTGGTCCCCTAAACTTGTCTCTTTTTTTCATTTTGGCATCTCAACTAAGTGTTGTTCCTATTAAATCCCTGAGCTTGGCCTCAAGTGTGTCTATCAAACACAATCCGACTTACATAGCATATATGGTGAGGAACCACCACTTAAACCAATCAAATAACAAAATTGGAAAATGAGAAATCAAAATTGAAAACTAAAACTGGAAATAGAAACTAGAAAATAAGAAATCAAAACTGGAACCTAAAACTGAAAATAAAAACTTAGAACTGAAAAGTAAAACTGAAAAAAAAAGTAACCAAAACTGGAAAATAAAAATTGGAAACTAAAACTGAAAAATAAGAAACCAAAAAACTGAAAACTAAAAACCAAAACTGAAAATGAAAAAACAAATCTGGAAAATCAAAAACCAAATGGAAAATAAGATTAAAATTGAAAACTAAAACTGAAATAAAAAATTGAAAACTAAAACTGGAAAGTAAGAAATCCAAATTGGATTGGTTTAAGCGGTGGTTCTTCACCATATATGCTATGTAAGTCGGATTGTGTTTGATAGACACACTTGAGGCCAAATTCAGAGGTTCAATAAGAACAACACTTAGTTGATGTGCCAATATTAAGAAGAAAAAAAAAAGTTTAGGGGGCCGCATATGCATTAAGCCTTTTTTTTTTTTTTAGGCGGAATAGCTGGTGAGGCCCCTGTACTTGTCCAGTTTTGTCATCCTGATATTCGTACTATGAGTTTACCAACTAAACCCCTCTACCCTTAAAAAATGAGCATTTTAATGCGTGTTCATCACTTGCTCTAACATTGATGACACATCAAAAAAATTATCACCACATCATTGGCCACATCATTTTTTATATTCATCTACCAAAACACATTTTTATCCTCTATATCCTTTTCAAAATTTAATTTTTATATGAAAAAATTTGAAAGTGACTAGAAATGATATTTTGCAGATCCTATAACCATTTTTTCCGGTAATACTCCGCCAATGAAAAAATCAAGATCACCGCATCTCCGTCACCTGACCGGCTGTAAATCCCCCTAAAAAACAAATATACTCCATTTTGCTCATTTTCGTCTCTCCTTCACCCATGGATCCTTTACCTCCATGGATGAACAAATCAGAATAAATAAAAAATTGGGAAAAAAAAAAACTAAATATAAACCCATTTCTAACCTGAGCTTTCAATTTACGAGATTATCTTTTCATTTCTAATGATTTTTGATGGATGAGTAATTTTCATTTGAAAGATCAGTGAAAGTGAGATTACAAGAAATAATAATTGATATTGGAGATTGTAGTATTCTTGGTAGAGGAGCCTGGATTGCAGCCTTCCAAGATTCTTGAGACACAGGGATCTTCTTCTTCGTTTTGTACGTCGGATTTTTTCCTCACCACCGAGAGTTCATGGCTGGGGGTTGGCGTGCTATTGGGCAAGAAAATTGGATTCTCTCCAAAATTATGAGTCAAAAAGAAAATTTGAAGGTTGGAGTCCAACTCAGCAATCAAATTGCCACATATGCTTGATCAACGGTGCTCATTTTTTTTAAGGGTAGAGGAGTTTGCGTGGCAAACTCGTAAGTGCGAACATCGGAATAATAAAACTGGACAAGTATAGGGCCTCTCAGGCTGTTTTGCCTTTTTTTTTAAAGAAAAAAAGAAGGAAGAGGAAATCTCTAACATTTAAAAAGATTGTCTCTTTTACTTTTTAGTCAATAAAAAAATTATCTTCTTTTTATATTTAGATTCAATTTAACTTTATCAGATGATTCACAGCAACACAAATATCTAAGGCTTATTTTAAACCATATATTTCAAAAGTCTTCCTTTATTTCTTAAACTTTGTGTCAAGTCAAAAGAGGATAATTTTTTTAGAACGGAGAGAGTATCAAATAGGTACATAATAAGGGTCTGTTTGGAAGGACATATGGGAATTGGATTTGAGTGTAATTGGGTGTAATTACATAGTTTGACCTGTTTGTTTGGTCATGTAATTACTTGGTTACTAGGGAATTGGGTGTATATTGGAGAGTGTAACAGACACTCTCCAATTCTTAAGTGGGGATTGAGAATTGAGTGTGATTACATGGTGCAATTACAAGGTTACTTTTCCTTTCTTTCCTTTTTTTTTTTTTTTTTTTTTTTACTTTTTAAATTTTTTTTAAAAAATATCTTTTGACATATTTATCGTTAATCGCAATTAATGTCAATATATTGAAAATTGTATTAACCATGTGATTCCATTGCAAACTTCATTAACGGTATCTGTGATATATTTTGCAGAAGTAAAAAAAAAAAATTTAGCCACCAGATAGATTTTTGGTATTTATCTATCAACAGCAGGCACTATTTTTTCTTCTCATCTTCCAACAGATATTTCTTGTGATTTCATCCAATTGCTCGTTTATTTTTTATTTTCTTTGTTTAGTGTAATGGTGTTATGAATTTAGTTTTTGAAACTACTCCTAATATTAAAAAAACCTAGTCATTAACAAACTTGGAATATAACGAGTGAATTATTAAAGTAGAATTTCATTATTGAAATGATGTTATAGACTTATGTTTTTCTTGTCTTGAATTATATCTACTTAAGTTATGTTGAAGCTTATTTTATCTTATGTTGGAATTTGATATAAAAGTATTATTTTTTTTTAAAAAATTAATTTTGTATTTGTGTTATAGTTATTTACTTTAGTAGTATTGACTTATTATTTCACATTGAATATTGTTCATTTTTCAGTTAGAAGTGATAGATTATTTTTGGCAAACATTTGAATAATATTATGAATATTTATAAACTAGCAAACTATGCCCGTGCGATGCAAGGGGCCAACATAATTAATTTGGTTACTTAATTTAGTTAGTCTTTATAGTTTGTATATTTTGCAAAAGATCTTTGCGATTTTCCATTGTGAGTCTCCATATTTTTTTTTCTTTTCCTCTTATTTTTCCCCTTAATTTCTCAATTGTTGTTAAAATTTATCTTATTTTAGTTATATCCGCCTCTTTTTATATTTAGTAAGCTGACAATTTAAATATCCTACATGTCATGTTTATAATCACAAGATTCAAAGGATATTTTATTATATTATACACATTTTTAATTTAGAACCACAAGATTTGAAAGTCTATCCTTATTTCTTAAACTCCGTGTCTAGTGAAACACAGACACTTAAATTGAGACAGAGGGAGATATGCCAAATGAAGGAAATGAAAAGACAATTGAGACACTACGGACCCGTAGGAACTTAAAAAGTAAACATACAAGAGGTAGAATTAATGTTCAACTTCTGAAATGTACACATGTTAGTCCCTGCTTAGAGTACAACTTCAGTTGCTTTTTGTACAACTTACTGTTGCTGTGTTCGTCCACCTTGGGCGTTTATATATAATAGAAATATATAAAAAAAAAAATATCAGAAAAATATAGAATAAAAAAATAGACATATATTTCTAGTAATGTGGCCAAATAATATGGGACGAAGCGAGTACTTCATTTATTAATTCTTAAAAAAACATGAAAACTCAAGTATAGTAATGTGGCCAAGTAATATGGGATGAAGGGAGCACATCATTTATTAATTCTTAAAGAACGTGAAAAGTCAAGTAATGTGGGACGGAGGAAGTACTTCATTTATTAATTCTTAAAGAACGTGAAAAGTTAAAAGTGAACAAGTAAAAGTGCACGGAGGAAACGAATATGTGTCGGAGAATTAAAATTGAAGTGCATACATGAGAAGAGAATAAATATTCAGTAAGAACGTGAAAAGTCAAAACTGAACAAGTAAAAGTGCACCGAGGAAATAAATATGTGTCGGAGAATTAAAATTGAAGTGCATACGTGTATACATGAGAAGAGAATAAATATTTAGTACGATGACATATGTCCACGTGAGATTTATTAATTCTTAAAGAACGTGAAAAGTCAAAGTGAACAAGTAAAAGTGTACGGATGAAATAAATTTGTGTAGGAGAATTAAAATTGATCTGCATATGTCTATACATGAGAAGAAAATAAATATTCAGCAAGAACGTGAAAAGACAAAAGTAAACAAGTAAAAGTACACGGAGGAGATAAATGTGTCGGAGAATTAAAATTGAAGTGTATACGTCTATATATGAGAAGGGAATAAATATTAAATACTATGACATATGTAAATATTCAGCAAGAACGTGAAAAGTCAAAACTGAGCAAGTAAAAGTGCACGGAGGAAATAAATATGTGTCGGAGAATTAAAATTGAAGTGCATACATGTATACATGATAAGAGAATAAATATTCAGTATTATGACATATGTCCACGTGGGATTTATTAACTCTTAAAGAACGTGAAAAGTCAAAAGTGAACATGTACAAATGCACGGAGGAAATAAATTTGTGTAGGAGAATTAAAATTGAACTGCATACGTCTATACCTGAGAAGAAAATAAATATTTAGAAACAACGTGAAAAGTAAAAAATGAACAAGTAAAAGTACACGGAGAACATAAATGTGTCGGAAAATTAAAATTGAAGTGCGTACGTCTACACAGGAGAGAATAAATATTAAGCACTATGGCATATATCCAAGTGGGGATAAAAAAGCAGTTGGCTAAAGTGTACAAGTTATATAACTTTTGGTACAAGCATTCATTGCGTGTACAATTTGTAAAGCTTTGGGTAGAAGTAGGTATTGTTGTGTTGGTCCTCCTTAGCCACTTATATATAATAGAAATATTAATCTTTTTCTTAAACATGCGGTCCTTGATATTCTTAAAAAATATATGCTTTATTTTTTATAAATTAATTAAAGTAAAATATTATTAATTTGAGAAATATATATCAATTATTTGTAACAATATTATTTACAAATATATTATTAACTAATATGTTTTAAAGAAACAATATGTATTTCAAATTAGCATTTATACAGACACATATTTATCAAATATTAATTTTATAAGATAGTTAATTTTTTATTCATCTAAAATTTAATCAAATTGTGTAATTATATTTTTACAACCAAACAATACACTTGTAATTAAACTATAATTACGTTATGACAAACAAATAGGACATCATAATTACTAGGCAGTATAATAACTATCCTTATAATTACACCAATTCCAATTATCAGGTGGCTTTCCAAACAGACCCTAAAAAACTTGGCTAAAACCGACGCACCTGTGCATCATCTCTTATCTATTCAAAAAACTCTCTGTTTGGTGGAAATGAATTCAGTTCCTTTCTCCATTGGAACATACATTCCAACAAAGCATAACGCACTCAAATCACTCTGTATCAAAAATTCTCAAACAACAACTAACTCAATTCCACATTTTACCAAACTCAAAGAGACAGTTAGTCCATTGCCTTGTTTGTTCACAAGAAGAGAAACTCTTACTACTCTTGGATTGAGTTTTTCAGCTACTTTTTTCAGGGACTTTTTGCAGCCACAGTCGAATATTGAAGCAATTGCTGCAGAAGAAGCTACAACTACGGAATGTGAATTTACGGTTACACCTTCAGGTCTTGCTTATTGTGATAAAGTTGTTGGTTATGGCACTGAAGCTGTTAAAGGACAATTGATCAAGGTTAATTTTCATCTTTGAACTTCTCTTTGATTTTATTTACTTGCTTTTAATGGTAAAAAAACACACCCGAACTATCAGATGTTCGGGTAATTTTTGGTGAGTCTCACACCCCAACTATTCGTTATTTAGGTAGAAAAAGGGAATATCTGGTAGTTGGCCTAATCAGCTTGGTAGGTGTGTTTTAATACATAGATGGTGATAGTTCAAGTAGGAAAAAGGAACAACTGATAGTTGGTGGGCTATGAAACTCAAGAAAAAGTTTTAGAAGAATTAACTTAAATAGCTGTTCCACCTAACCGTTTAAATTGAAAATAGCTAGTGAATGTATGATATATATATATATATATATATATATATATATATATATATATATGTGTGTGTGTGTGTGTGTGTGTGTGTGTAATGCATGTATATTATGTGTATATCTGTGTATTATCAATGTATACCATCTAGGAAAAGTAAATAGTGAATTTGGCTGGCTATCTGTGTAAAGATCCTAGTGTTTTTTTTTTTTTTTAATCTAAACCAAGTTAATTTAACACTAAGTCCGTTTGGTACGACATAACTCATTTTTCATGTTTCTGGTTGGTGAGTGGTAAGTTTCTCCAGATAATATATCGTATAAATTAAGACTAATGATAATTTTAGCACACCGGAGAGTGTATTGATGAAAAAAATTTTGAGTACTAAATATTAAAAATACTAGTCTCCAAGTGTTAGGCGGACCAAGGAAGCCCTTCCGCCCATGCACGACTGCGAGGAAATCATTTTCCCCCTTTTCATATATTTTTTTACGGTAACCAAACACCAGAAAATGACTTCAGTTGTATATTAATCACAAATTGATGCATAAATAAACCAAGTTAAGTAAAAAAGATGCATAAATAAACCAAGTTAAGTAAAAAAAAATTATGCAAAAGACGCATGTATGCACAAATTTAGGTAGAAGCATAGTTCTTTTAGTCGCCTCTCTTCATTATGGACAAGAAAGCAAGTGTCACAACTAACTGTAATTTGCTAGGAATGGGATTCATAAAATGGGATGAAAACTTTTAACTGGGAAATGAGAAAAAAAAAATTAAGTAGGCGTTTGGCCATGAAAACCAAATATTTTTCACTTTATTTGAAATTTTGGAGTTGAAGATACAGTTGTGTTTGGTTATAGTTTTTGCAAAGAATATTTGGTTGTTTAATGTATTGAAAGTAAAAAAAAGTGAAAACAAGGTTTTAGTTGTTTTCCAAATGAAGTTGTATTTGAAATTTTCATAGCCAAACACTGATTTCCAAATAAAGTAAAATAATTTTTTGGAAAAAAGCGAAAAATTCTCATGGCCAAACAGGCCCATCATACAGGATATCAGTTATTATGAGTTCTCTTGCCCTGTTCATTCATTTGAATATTTCCTTATTCTCAATTTAAAATCTCTTAAAAATCAGAGTCCCGTTGCTCTTTGTCTATGCAATCATGTTAAATTGTGCATATCATCTCAATTAACAATTAAAATGCTAGTTAAATAATTTTAGCTAGTTACATTTGTTAACATCACAAAGTTGATACCGAAAGTTATAGCTCTATAAGGGTAGTTTCATCAGTGGTTCCGGATAGGATATGAAATAAATTGAAGATTCAGAAGATGTTCTTTCCCTCGAGGTCAAAAGACTCAAAACTATCTTCTCGCCTGAGATCAGCCGAGCCCCCAAAAGAATAAGCTATTTGGTATAGTGAGACTAGACATATGAGCTCCTCATTTATTTTTTCCTGCAATATGAAAGTTGTATCAGATTACAAGGAGATTATGTTATGCAGGCACATTATGTAGGTAAACTGGAAAATGGGAAGGTCTTTGATAGCAGCTACAACCGTGGAAAGCCTCTCACGTTTCGTGTTGGTGTTGGCGAGGTAGGTTATTATTCTACAGCAGTGTTATCTGTAGTAGGAAAGGGCTAAATTTACTTTTAAATTATCTCTATCTATTGCTCTCCTCAGATTTTTGGGCGGCATTTGCACAAACGGACTTTCTGAGGCAACTATTTAAGCTTGCTGTGGGCTAAATTTGTCTGCGAACATAAAAATCCATCCAACTATTTTTAAAGGCGAATTAGCACTAAGCTAATCAGGACAGAATTTAAAAAGTGGCTTCCAAAAAGGTCATATGGTTCAAATAATGCGCTTTTTTATTGGGCTTACGTCCGCTTGCCAAATATTCAAAAAATATATACACTAATTATGTATATTATCGTCAATAGACAACAATATACATTTCCCAGCTATTATTTTGGAGGACGGTTATTCAGTATAAAATCCCTCTTCTTATTACCAAGGTTTTTGGACCGTAGACCATGGTAATCTACAACCAGTTGCTTCTATATAACCAAACTAGGTGTATTCTTGTAGCTTGGCATAACAAGACTAACTAGGCATAAACTTGACCAATATACGAAGTAAAGTTTTGTCAACTATGTTAAATTTAGTGTCATCCAACTTTATAATGTTTCGTAATATATGTTAAACTCATTCTTGTTGCTTATTGTTTCATCTCATAGGTTATTAAAGGCTGGGATCAGGGAATTCTTGGAGGTGACGGTTTTCCTGCAATGCTAGCTGGTAGGAGCACATTTGTAGTTCAAATTTCTTTGTATTTTTAAAATTTTAAAATAAAATACTATCTCATCACTTAAATTTCAGGAGGAAAGCGTAAACTGAAGATTCCTCCTGAACTTGGATATGGAATAAGGGGTGCCGGCTGCAGAGGAGGTAAGCAAATTCGACGAACGATGCCCAATTACATATGTTCTTTTTCTGGTTAGCCATCCGGTGCCTAAAGTCCACTGGCCTGACTAGTCCTAGGCCCACTGGGTAAAACACTCTTTACTGCAAGAAATTTCATTCTTAGAGCCCAAAATCGAGACTTCTGGTTAAGGGTATAGGGACCCAACCATCCCACGACCCTCCTTTGTGGTGCCTGCCAGTTGCATATGTGGTAGGTTTAAATATGTTCTAACTGTCCCGTATCGGTGGTTTAGGTACATGCATTATTCCTCCGGATTCAGTTCTATTGTTCGATGTGGAGTTTGTTGGCAAGGCTTAGATTTGAGCAACAGAGGTATATTTTGTTCATAAAACGATTCTCCTTTGCAACCAATATCTGAGGGACTATTGTTAGGTTAATTGGTTGATCAAAGGGCAAACTTTTTGTAAGCTGCAGTGCAAATGATAATGTGTGTTAATACTTGAGATCTTGGCAGTACATACCATGAAGTGTTTGTATATTGATTATTACATATAAAGTAATTTCGGGGGACAGCCTCTTTTTATTGCGCCATTTAAGGCGCAGCACTTCCAACATTTTTTGTATCTGTAGCCAGTATAGGCAAACTTTAGAAAAGTTGATATCCACTGGTTCTTCTTCTTCTTAGGTGCTGTATAATAGTGTTTTTTGAATCTATAACAATTGAAGTATAATGCTTGAAGAAGTGGGTTCCGAATTTCGAAAATGAAAAGTGGGTTTAGATGAAGTGAGTGTTATTCGAAAAGCTTGAAAACATTGGCAAGTTACCATTGTTGCAAGTTTGAAGAAGTGGGTCTTGAATTTTGAATGTGAAAATCGAGTTTAAATCAAGTGGGTATTGTTGGTAAAGTTTGGAAACAAGTAGGGATGAAGACTGGTAGTTCAAACTTCAGAAAACTACTTTTCGTTTTGAACATACATATGTTTCAAACTTTAGACATCCATGTCGGAAGTTTGGCGTCGGCGAGCCAAACTTCAAGCGTGATTGTCGGGAGTTTGGCCTTAGGCACACGATTTTCTGAAGTTTGCTTGCACAAGCAATATGCCAATTTCAAGCAAAATTTCAGACGCCGATATTTGTAACTTTAGGCGCGTCTGTTGAAAGTTATTTTTGAAGTGGTTAAACTTACGAAAATTTATAAATTTCGGCTATGACGTAAATGGTGGTTCCAAAATGGGCTATCCACGTCCCCCAATTTATATTGGGCTTTGTTAAAAGGATACCGACTTCACTAAGATGGTTTTGATAATCTCTCTTTCATGAAGTGCATTACACTTAATCAATTAAAAACAAAACAAAAAAAGAGAGGGAACAATCTGATTACTTAAGGAAAAATTGACTTGGTTGACTCTGTTATCCTTATAAAATTTTCTAATTCGTTATGGAATCATTAGGGAGACTCGCATTCCTCAGCCCACAAAAATAAAAACTGCTTCCCACTTCTTCACATGCATTAATTATTATTTAAACAACGGAAAAGGCTCATAAATACCCCTAACCTATTCAAAAAGGCTCATAAATACCCTCCTTCCACCTTTTGGTCTAAAAATATCCTTCCATCCACCTTTTAGGTCTAAAAATACCTTTAAGGTTTGTTTTTGGCTCAAATATACCCCTCAAACTAACAAGTTAAAATGAACTCTTTTAAAAAGCCAAATGGCATTTTGTAATTGGTCAATAATAAAATTTCGCAATTTAAAAAAAAAATCCAGATTTAAAAAAAAATCCAGATTTTAAAAAAAAAATTCCAGATTTTTTAAAAAATTCCGTAATTTAAAAATTCCGTAATTGGTCAATAATAAAATTCCGTAATTTAAAAAAAAATTCCAGATTTAAAAAAAAAATTCCAGATTTTTTTAAAAATTCCGTAATTTAAAAATTCCGTAATTGGTCAAAAAAAATTCCAGATTTTTTTAAAAATTCCAGATTTTTTTAAAAATTCCGTAATTGGTCAATAATAAAATTCCGTGATTTAAAAAAAATCCAAATTTTAAAAAAAAAATTCCAGATTTTTTTTAAATTACGGAATTTTATTATTGACCAATTACAAAATGCCATTTGGCTTTTTAAAAGAGTTAATTTTAACTTGTTAGTTTGAGGGGTATATTTAGTTAAAAACAAACCTTAAGGGTATTTTTAGGCCGAAAAATGGAAGGAGAAATATTTATGGCGCTTTTTGAATAGGTTAGGGGTATTTATGAGCCTTTTCCGTTTAAACAATTAGAAGTTACCTAAACAAGAAGAATAAAATATACTATTATTATATTATCACTCTCACTGTCTCACACGTCCAGCTGGAAAGTTTAGGATATCAGAAAATCTATTCCCCCAATAAGCTTTCAGATTTTGATATTAAAGTTGGACCACGAATTAATTTATTTTGCTTTCTCTCCTTTTTTTCTCCTTTTCTTTGGTGAGTAGTTGGGTGAAAATGACTAATGCGCTACGTAAACCGTGTGAGTATGACTTTTAATATCATCCTGGATGTTGACTAGTGTGAATTTTCTGTCCACAAAAAATAAAAGGGAATTGGAAAAAATAAATAATTAAAAAGGAAAATAGTCACCTCAGAAACATTGTCTCTAATATTGGAGGGCTTCTGTCAAACAACATTCTCAAATTAAAGTGAAGTATGACTATTTGTGCATTTGTGTAGCGTGTAAGAGAAACCACACGGTAAGCAAAATTTCACTAAAGTCATATCTACAATGCTTTTGAAAAACACAATCCAAACGGCCTAAACCTACTATGTTTCTTTAATTTTAAGTTTTACATCATCAGCGATAAAGAATTTTTTATACTGGTATGTCATTTTTACAGGTAACTTAGCATATTTTCAAGATTTTAAATTTTATATTTTAAAAAGACTTATTTAAAAATATCCTTTGAAAATTTAAGTGGCCTGATAATATAAATGATTTTCAACTGACACATATATTACTTAAACTCATTTCCTTTATACCATCTGATCGATCCATCAATTTCCCAAAGATTACTTTTCTTTTGGTACATTCTAAAAAACAGTAAATATTTATGGGCACTCGATGTTTGCACCAAATCATAGATATGTATATGACAAATACATGTTTTATATTCATTGGATGTTTGATGTAAATATCGGCAAAGGTGGATCCAAAATTTGGAGTTTATGTGTCCTACAACGACCTTAAATTAACTTATAAAGTTAATTGGTTCAAAGTCAAATATTTAGTAAATTTCTTATAATATATAGTATTTACATTATATGAGTAAAAGTTCTTTGGATTCTTGTGAACCCGTAAGTTGCATTTGCATCCGCTATTGAATATCGGGTGTGTATAAATTGTTACCCAAATTTACGTGCCTTTCTCAGGAACTATTTTTTCAAGCTTGAATGTAGAGGTTATTCAAAATGAGAAGGCATTAATCGCCTTGATATATATCACATTTTTTATACTATATTTATTACTTGATGAAATAATCAAAAATTCAAAATGAATCTTTTTACCATTTGAAAATGATTTAGCTCGACTTATTGAAATATTTTCATACATAAAATTAGTCATGATAGAGCAGTTGATTAACCACATGTTTGCACTCGGCATGCAATTTGTGTATATTGAAGGAAATGTACTTTCTCTGACACACATAGCACAATGTTATCTTTTAAAAAAAAAAATCAAACTAACGGTGTCTATATATAACTTGAATTTTTTCAATTCTTAGAGATAAACCCTTCTTATGCACCACCATTTACAAAATCTTCCATAACCAAATATAATAAGTAAAAGATAAAAGCAAAATGGAAGCTTTTTTTCATACCATAATTAGTAATTCCGTGGAGCTAATACTCTTCCAAAAAGAAAAAGGTCATTACATTTCAAAACACGGTAAAGTAGAAATCAAAATTCTGCCAAACAAACAACTAATCAAAACAAAATTAATATGTACACTATGAATTATGATCCTTAGCAACAACAACATGAAAAACAGAGGCAACGTTTTTGTTTAATTTTCCTCTCACTAGAATATTACATAATTATTAAAGCGATGGAACAACGTCGTATGAAGCATCGGAAGCAATGAAAGAATATATTTCTTTCCGAATTTAAGTTACATACATTGTTAGTGTAAGAAATTTTACATAATGAGATCACGTTTATTTGTTGTAGTAAATATCTTATTTTCAATATTACAAATTTCATGTTTTAAAGAGTCTTGCTTGTAAATATCATTTCTTATTAACCTAATAATGCATAATACTGATGGTGTATAACTCTGTGTATATATAAATATCATTTCTTATTAACCTATATATACTGATGGTGTATATATATATATATATATATATAATTAAACTCTTTTGTATTAACACTATATTAGTAGTTGATTTATCATGTCAACATGCAATTTTTATATAGTTACTATTTTGAGAATTTTCACCTGCACAATGTCTTTTTTCCTGGAGATCAGATATCCTTTCTTATTACAACAACACCCCCCCCCCACCCCCACCTCTTCTTTTAATTACCAAAATCCTGCAAAGGAAAATGAAAAGTGAAAGATTGAAGCAACATGAGAGCTTTTTAATACCATAATTAGTTTCCATGGAGCTAATTTTCTTACAAAAAGAAAAGAAAAGCTCATTACATTACAAAAACATACCAAAGTAGAAAGGGAACTTCTATCCAAAACAAAAAACAAGATCAATATGTACACATAATAGTAATACTCCTCATCAGCAACAGGGAAAAACACTACTTTTCCTTCTTCTTCTTCTTAACATTACATAATTATTAAAACGATGGAACTACACCATACGAAGCATCGACATCATTCTCAGTACGTTTAGCAAATCTCCCTTTGATTCTTGGTCGAGTCTCAGCATAGGCCTTTCTAGAAGCGTATCGTATCGTCTTCTCGAACTTTCTATTCTTCCTTTTTTCTCTGTACCTCAATACCCTTGCTTCTCTGTCTGAGCTCGAGACCGGGGTAGGTAGTCCATCAATGGAGGAGTTTCTCACAAATGTGTTTGATACATCTGTCATGGTGTTATGGTCAGGCACAACTCCCACATCCAGTGATGATGAAGAGACCTGTTAAAATAGCCAATGTTTCATAAGGACATCTATGTGGGACAAAAATTAAAGATGGTTGTTTAACTTCTATACATTGACAGTAAAAATATTTTTGAAGGAATAAGATCTAACTTATGCACGCTGGAGTGGCCAAGGGGTTTCATAGGAACCCTTTTTGTCGGAAAATTATGATGTATATATAAGATAAAAATAATTTTGTAAACATAGTCGTGCATTTATTTCTTTATATTTTAAATCCTCTAGTGAAAAGTCAGGTTGTGCCACTGATTATGCATGCTAATGGTCTTCTCAACCTTAAGAGAAATTTGTTTCTCTAATGAGTTTTGCTACTTTCTAAAATTTGGTAATTGGGTAGTACATTTAGAGTATCAGTACTCTAGTCACTCAACTAATTTATTGGTAGAGTGCGTTTGGTATAATAATAGTTTGGTAATTGAGACTTTCATCCCTACTTCTTTAATAAAGTCGAGCCCAACTATTATATTTGTTATATCAAACATAATTTTAGAAGTCCTAATTACTAGATGCAAAATAAAAGTCTGACTACTAGCTTCTAGTCCTAAGCATGCCGCACCAGTAACGGATGTTATACTAAGCCAATTGTCATGTTTTCATTTTAAGACTCTATCCGCCATTTCATTACGACTCTTTAGTTTAATACAGTAGATTTTTTTTTTTTTTCAGAAAGATTAGATTATATGTTCTTAAATTATGTTTTTTTTTTCAAGTTCCCGATTACTTATTTATAGACAACTACATGTAACGGTATTTTAAGTAACCTAATTGCGTAAAGAATTCACCCTTGGGTCATAGATTCTCATAAAAAAAATCATCTTTATTAAATTAGGTTTAAAGTAATCAATTAAGATCTGTTAGGAGATTACGCACTTGTAGGTTGCATGACAATAATAACTACTTCGAAGTTGAGCACATCTTCAAAGATTAAAAAAATTTGAGATCGATAAAATTGTGGAACATTTATAAGGACAAGTAAGAACTGAATTACAGTACTGAATAGTTTAAAGTGAAAATAAGAGAGAGAGAAGAGTACATACACTTTGGCTAATGGATTGAGAACTGAAGTTGTACAAAAAAGGTTTAGATCCAGAAAAATCCATTTCATAAGTCGGGTATCCATCAACAACTGGACCTTCCAAATGGATCTCATGATTCTTGTTCTGTACATGAGGCACAACACAATCTTCCTTATGTTCTTGATTATAAAGCTGAATATCACTACATGGTTTTTGATCCGTTATCATATCCATTTCCACATACGGATCCACATCACTAAACAAATTATACTCAACTGATTTATACTCAATCCCTTGAGTATTATTAATACTCGGGGCCTGCAGCAACCACGACTCGGCCTCCGCCTCCTCCTCGGGCTGCGGGCTCTCATCGTCCGCAGCCCGAGACCTGGCGGACGCGGAGTCGTAAAAGGGCACCACGGGGACCCGCTCGTGTCTGCGCGCGAGGGGGTTCGCCGAGTGGATGTCCTGGTCGCACGCGACGCAGAGAGCGGCCGCGTCCGCCTTGCACGTGACGGACGCGGGCGCGTTCTCGCACACCTCGCAGACCCAAACCCGCGCGTGCCTAGACGCGAGCTTGTTGGCCGCGTGGATTTTGGAGTCGCATGGTAAGCAAAGGAACGCCATGTCAGCCTTGCAGAACACCGTGGACGGCGTTGTTTTGCATGCATCGCAGCGCTTCGCCGACATTATGGTTGATTTTCTGCTTTCTTTTTTTTCCTCTGCGCTTTCTCTCTCTAGTTGGTGCTTTCTCTCACTAAAATTGCAATAATGGAGAGTGGTTTTTAGCTTTGGGGACTGTTTTGTGCTTTATTCAGACAATGTTATCTACAATATGGACGAAGGAAATCTGAGATGGACGAATGAGGGGATGACAGGTGTACTGGTCTTAGCCAAATAAGTTGGAATTAATTAATATTGGAAAATACGAATGAAGGGTTAGGTTGTCGACGTCGTTATGGGAGGGTGGGGTCCACGAAGAAAAGAGCCATGCGCGGTTTGACACAACGTGTTAGTGGGGTCCGGAACAAAAATGATGCAAAAAAAAATTTTTTTTAACCAAAATACCCCAACAAAAAAAAGTTAAATATCATTTTAGCGCGATATTTCTTATCATACAAATCACTTAATCGTAACGGTTCGTTAAGTCTTTCGCGATAAAATCTTGCGCTAAAAGTTTTTTTTTCGTGTGCCTATAGCGCGGTATTTTCTTCTGCGCTATAGCGGTGCCATTTTAAATCATTTATTTACACTTTTTTACGTAGTTTAGCGTATATTAATCATCTTTGAGGCTCAAGACTTCAATATTTTATATAGAACCTACTTATATTTGTACAATTAATAAGATAGGCTAAATACGTAAAGAATCGTAATTTTTTGGATTGTCGTTTAGTGGTTGAAAAGTCTTTCGAAGTATTCTTTTTTGTTTGAAGACTTGTAGTCATTAGCTTTACGTTATTTATCTTTTAGGGTTTCATCTTATTTTTAAATTAATGCTTAAGTTTATTTTGAACGTGTCAGTTTTTTTTTTTTTTAATCAATTTAGGGTGTGAAACTATAAATAATAATAAAAACTAAGATAATATGTATAAATATACAAAAAATATATTATATTTACGATAAATTGTACAACTTTAATATATATACACTATCGAGGGATGGGTCCCACATGTAGTATCGAGACTATACTGAGGCTCATGCCATCCCCGCCGCCCTCGCCATCGTCTCCATCGTCCTTCTTAACCTCTTATCAACGCTCCAAGTCACATCATCTCTCTTCCCTGGCGTGCGCCCTTGACTAGAACGTGCTTCTTCTTGGGATCTGTTCCGCCGCACGCTCGGGAACCTCGGTCGAGCTAGGTACGGAGACTCAACCACTTCCTCGTACGGAGTCGCTACCTCGGCGCCGAAGGATGAACCTAAAAAGTATATAATAATTAGTACCATTTCTTATTTATATTGAATACATTAACGTTATTTATTTAATCAAACTTGTGTCAACGGGCGCCGAGTAGGCTCCGAGATGGGTACGTAGGCTCCTCGGATGGGGTGGTGGTGAATATGAGGTAGTCTCCGGACGAGATGTTGTTCGAAGTCAAGTAAAGGTTATAAAAATTAAATAAATATTTACCTTATATTGAATAAAAGTAGTTTTAAGTAAAAAACTTACATGCGCCCCGGTAGTCTCATGAGAAGACACCTCTGCCTCGACGGTGACCGAATGCTACGAGTGGGTCGCTCTTTGCCCGGATCATTTGGCCAGCGTCGAATCCTAAAATATCAAAATAACGAAATAATAAGTAACATACATATTTAAAATAAGTACTTTAAATAATAAAATATATATATTAAATATTGACCTTATGTTGAATAAAAGAAATTGTAATAAAAAGCTTACTGTGGCTCGGTGGTCGTATGGAAGACACGGCGGCTCGACGACCCATGAGAAAAGCACGAGTGGGTGGCTGCGGTGGACCGGTGCCGAATCCTAAAATATAAAATAATAATGAGTAACATATATATATATATATATATATATATATATATATATATATATATATTTAAATAAATAATTTAAATGAACAAATAAGCATTTTAAATACTAACCGGGATCAAAAACTCATCGAAGTCAAGAATCCTGGGTCCCTCTAAATTCCTCACAGGCCGCTCATCAGCTAATGAAGCGCGTAACGCCGCCCAATCAACGTTATCACGCTCCTCCATGTATGCATTGGCTCGGCTGTGATGACGACCCGGGTATCTCAGCAAGCAAGAGCGCCGGCGTAAACGTAGGTGAGTCCCCAGGTGAGCTGCCACCGGCCTGGAACGGCTGCGGATGGACTAGACCGTGAACGCCCTCTGGAATGGGATCGGCCTCATCCGCCTCATCTACCAGATGGTGTCCTCCACCACCAGGTCCCTTCTGGCGCACCACCGCGGCCTCTACGGGCACGGCGTCCCCCGGCAGCACGGCGTCCTCTGCCAGCACGGCCGCCTCCTCTGGGAGCACCCGGTCCTCCTCCTGGCGCTGCCTGATAGTCAGCCTCCGGAATAGGCTCCTCCCTGCGCCTAATCTCGCCTGCCTGCCGGATACCATCCTCTGCTATCCGTACCATCTCCGCCGCAAGCCCCGCAAGCCCAGGGTAAGGCATATGCTCTAACCCCAACATGCGTAAACGCTGTACGGCCACCAGCTGCATTTGTGTTCAACAGAAAAAAAAAAGTTATTTTTTAAAACGTAACATTCAATGCAATTAAATAAATCTAAATACGATAAACTTACCAATGCCTCGTACTGCCCGGCGAGTGCTGAGTATCCTACATCCCCAGGGGGACGCAAAGCTGGGTTGCCGATCAATCGGCGTGTGATCTGATGATACCAGCGCATGTAATGCTGAATGGGAGTCAAATGGCCGACGACAGCTAAAGTGTCCAACCTGTTCTCCCAACGGTGGAGCTGAACATGCATGAAAGCCAGAAAATCATCATCAACGGCAGCTCGATCGTCCCGCTGGTAGTGTCGGAGCTCATGACGGACGTGAGGGGGTATACTCTGTGTATGCCCAAACTGTCGTAAGACACGCTCGGGCATGTGCTCCTCTACGATGTCCAGGTGTATCAATGGACACCGCGACATCCAAACCCCCTGACCTGCCCTACAGAAGGCCGGCAAACCATCTAATATAGCAGCGTACGGCGTCCATATAAATAGCTGCATAACATATACATACAAATCAGTGATCACCAAGTCGAAAAGACGTTTAATTAAATTATTAATGTAAATTTAAATTGTTTTACCGCATCGTCCGTCATGTGATCAAGCTGGTCCCGGAATGGTAGAATACTGTGGTGCATATCCACATCCCGATCAAAACCCGCTGTCCACCTCCTCGCATAAGGCATGTCAATGTCAAGCTCTCTGTAGCCTACGGGGGCGGAGCCTAGTAGATATCCCTATAGTACCGACCCATAATAAGTCTGATCTATGATTGTCTTGTAAAGACAATCGCCGGTCTATCGAGAGGTCCCGGGTGAACAGAGGGCCCCGCGTGAGCATCGGGCCCCGGGGGAACATCGGGCCCAGGGGGAACATTCGGATCCATGAAAGAGTCCGATCTGTACAAAACTAAATTAGTCATTATTCTTGAAATGAAAGATAAATTATATTAACTAATTAATAATTTGTAGGGAATATGTGAATTATGTAGTATTATATCTTGTGAATAATTAATATGGATATGCAACAAATTTAATATGTGATAGTAAGGACACATATGTGATGGCAAAGACTTTTTTGATAATCATCTTAAGTTAATTAGTTTGAGAATCGAAATTCGGAAAAGAATATTTGTTTAGAACTCTATTTTGAATAGAAGAACTTTAACTATTCTTTTTTAGATAATCTTTTTTTATTTAACATATATATATATTCACGCTTTTAAAATTATATAGATAACAATTCATAATCATTTACAACTTATCTGGATGGTTGTTACCTATTGTATTATATTATGTTGTTAATTTAAATACAATGTTCGTTTTGATTGTTACTTTTTTAGATAATCTTTACATTTTTATCGTTAACTTATGTATTTATGAATAGAAGAACTTTAACTATTCTTTTTTAGATAATCTTTTTTTATTTAACATATATATATATTCACGCTTTTAAAATTATATAGATAACAATTCATAATCATTTACAACTTATCTGGATGGTTGTTACCTATTGTATTATATTATGTTGTTAATTTAAATACAATGTTTGTTTTGATTGTTACTTTTTTAGATAATCTTTACATTTTTATCGTTAACTTATGTATTTATGAAAAGAAGAACTTTAACTATTCTTTTTTAGATAATCTTTTTTTATTTAACATATATATATTCACGCTTTTAAAATTATATAGATAACAATTCATAATCATTTACAACTTATACGGATGGTTGTTACCTATTGTATTATATTATGTTGTTAATTTAAATACAATGTTTGTTTTGATTGTTACTTTTTTAGATAATCTTTACATTTTTATCGTTAACTTATGTATTTATGAATAGAAGAACTTTAACTATTCTTTTTTAGATAATCTTTTTTATTTAATATATATATATATTCACGCTTTTAAAATTATATAGATAACAATTCATAATCATTTACAACTTATACGGATGGTTGTTACCTATTGTATTATATTATGTTGTTAATTTAAATACAATGTTTGTTTTGATTGTTACTTTTTTAGATAATCTTTACATTTTTATCGTTAACTTATGTATTTATGAAAAGAAGAACTTTAACTATTCTTTTTTAGATAATCTTTTTTTTATTTAACATATATATATTCACGCTTTTAAAATTATATAGCTAACAATTCATAATCATTTACAACTTATCTGGATGGTTGTTACCTATTGTATTATATTATGTTGTTAATTTAAATACAATGTTTGTTTTGATTGTTACTTTTTTAGATAATCTTTACATTTTTATCGTTAACTTATGTATTTATGAAAAGAAGAACTTTAACTATTCTTTTTTAGATAATCTTTTTTTATTTAACATATATATATTCACGCTTTTAAAATTATATAGATAACAATTCATAATCATTTACAACTTATCGGATGGTTGTTACCTATTGTATTATATTATGTTGTTAATTTAAATACAATGTTTGTTTTGATTGTTACTTTTTTAGATAATTTTTATGTAACGACGAAAGGTCCTATTTTACGTAATCATTGATTTGGTCCTATACAATATGACACAATACGAAAAATGTCAAAATAATACATAACAATCATCCAATCAAAGTGTTAACAACATAATAATTCATTACCATTCAATTTCTTTCAATTCATATACAATATTTAACAACTAATAAATTCATAATTAATATTTAACAAAATAATAATTCATTAACAATTCATAAATAATTAACAAATTATCAACTCATAAACATATAACAAATTAACAATTCATAAACATTTAATAAATTAACAATGCATAAATATTTAACAAATATTGAATTAAACCAAAAAAAAAAAAAATCGGAACGATTGGCAAAAGCCATTTTTGCCCGATCGAAAAAGAACAAAAAAAAATTGTTTTTTTTTTTTTTAAAACATAGCAAGGATTAAATGTTAAGCATGCTTAGAATATAATGTATATAACAAAATAATAACAAAAGTTCATAGTAAAAAACCTTAATCGAAGATTTTTTGTAGAGTTATTTAATCGAGTTCTACGCCGCTTTTCTCCAAAATTTGAACTTAGAATCTTGCTCACGGACTTGAATATCGAGAACCAAAAACTTTGGACGAAATTTAATAGAAAGTGACGTTTTTGGAAGTGGGACCACCTCTTTTTTTCTCGTCAATGGCCGTGTGTTTTTTTTTTCAACCTTTGGAGGGACCGGTGGTGGAACCGATCGTTTATGTTGATGACTATAACGCATTTTGCGTTATTATATCGTAACGATAAAATCTTGCGCTATAGGCACACGAGAAAAGTCCCCTTTAGCGAAGTATTTTCTTTGCGCTAAAGATTTAACGGAGGCAGATTACGGTTAAGTGATTTAGCGCAAGAAATCTTGCGCTAAAGGTATATTAGTAACATTTTTTTTTGTTGGGGTATTTTGGTTAAAAAAAAAATTTTTGCATCATTTTTGTTCCGGACATTTTTGGTCATTTTGCTATGTTTGGGGAGGTTTGTATCAAATCATACTACGTAGTTTATCATGATTAAGTGATAAAATATAAAGTAAAAATGTGTATAATTAACTAATTGATCAATTTACATGGTATGGTTTGAATTGGCATAAATTTAAGAGAAAATGATCTTTTGAAACTTATGATTTTAAACTTAGCATAAAATTTATATGTTCAGAAATTCTAAAACTTGTGATGATATACATACCAAAATATTTCTATAGTTATAATTATTTTCAAATTTAGAAGCGCGTTATTCTTTTTTAAACGAACGATAAGAAAAGTTTGTCACATAACTGAAACTTGGGAGTTCGATTTAGTGATAATAGTGTATACAGATACATGTGTCATGTAATTATTGAATTGATAGAGCACCAGGTAAATATTGAATTTTACCAAAATCAATTAAAGTAAGAATGTGTATCATTTAACCAGCGTTTAGTGATAACAATATATGCAATGTGTTCATGTAATCAAGGGTCGTTTCGTAGCTGGTTAGGATTATACAGGTATTAGTAATATAAATATTAGTTATGCAGGGTTTAGTTATATTAAAAGTTAATAAATATTATATACTTCTTAAAATTAAAATATTTGTTGTTAAAAAAATATTAAAGTATTATAGTAAAATATTATATTAAAAATTTATATAAAAATATTTGTTTAGAAAAGGAAATTATTTTAGGGGGAATGATAAGGGTAATATTGTCATTTCAACTTTTTATTCATGTACTAGTTATCCATCTTCTACCCCGCAAAAATAATACATAGATTCCCTCATAACTTATGCATGTATTAATTATGCGGGTTTCTCGATTGCAAATCAAACGTCGTACTAATTTATATATGAATAACTTACTTCGTAACTGGCTACCAAACGCGGTATAAGTATGCAGATATTAATACATTAATAAGGTGTCACTTTACTAGCTACCAAACGTGATATAAGTTAATAAAAAAATTAATGCACATGAATAGCATGTCTCTCGTCCAACTACCAAACGACCCCTCAGTGAATTGGTGGAAACAAAGAATGTGGATAACTTTTTTAACCAAAATCCATTATTTTAATTTGATAATATGTAAACCAAATCGAACTTACAGTTCATTCATTTGGGTACTTTTTAATGTTTTTTAATCATGTATTATAACATGTATGTCAACGTAAAATTTTCTACTACTATAATACTGCAATTAATTTTCTTGCACCCTGTTGTATGTAGTTGAGCTAATCAATTAAACATCTCCCTCCCTACATATGGTCCTACATTAGACTTAAGCATGATACTATCTTAGATGCCATTTTCCTTTTGAAACTAAAATGACATGAAAAAGACTTTCTATTAGTCCCACCTTATGTGTAAGTGAACTAATAATTTCAATATCTTACTGTAATGATTCAACGCAATTAGTTTCTTGCATGCGCATAAAAACATAAGTTATTCCAGAAACTGTCTATTTCAAAAAAAATCAAATTATTTTGAACTTGTCAAATCCAACGAAGTAACTCAATTTCTATCTATAATATAGGGGTAAATTAGGTTAGTCGAACTTTAAGCAAGAAAAGTGAAAAGGAAAGAAAGAAGATGAAGGAAACAAAGAATAAAAGAGGCATAAGGGAATCCAAACGACATGATTTTACTATGGCTAAGTAACAAATTAGGTTAGTGTACATATTAAATAATTATATTTAAATGATAACAGCGTATTTATTGAAGATTTCAGTTATATATGTATTAATTTAGTATAAATAATGTGGGAAAAAATTTCCAGAAAACTTGGGTCCCTTATTCTTAGTAGGAAAAGAAAAGATTAAGCTAATTAACTTGGAAACAAATGACCAAACATGGAGTGGAGTTTGCTCTCGATCCAACTTCTAATACTGAATAATAGAGTATCTTTTTAATTGATTTGAATTTTGGATTGGTTTTTTATTTGATTTTATTCGATTTAACTTAATCACCCCTAGAAATGAGCTCAGTTTCCAAATACAGTATTAAAGAATACATTACATGTCCCTTCACTCTCAGTACGGCCATTCAATTGGGCTTAATCATTGGCGCATGGAAACGCACAGAGCAGATAAGTTATTTGTCCCTGTAAGGAAAAATTACCTAATGTAATCATGTATGCTGCATAATTATATTTATAGCAGTAACTTAAAGTAATTATGAAAAGTAATTATCATTTCTTAGCAGATATACATTGACACACGTATTCTTAAATTGTAGGCACAATTCTTGTATGTGAGCGCATACTGTATATGTTATCATTGTATTATCTATCGCTGTATACAATTTATCAATGGTATGCTACGTTTTGAAAGAGCACGCATAGAGTGTAATTGTTACGTTTTGAAAGAAAAATATTGCTATCTTTGGAAAAAAATATCGCTATTTTTTTTGCAAAAAGGAGCAGTAACCTCGCTAATTATGTAAGAGATTCCAAAACAGATAATGGTGTTGGTGGTAAAGAGCCCAATAGAATGGGCCTGCGCTCTCATCAGTCCAGAGCGAAAGGCCCATGAATGTGGGTAATTTGCAGGATTGGCCTTCGCTGAGGGTGGGCTTTAATTATTGTCCCTCAAACTGGTAGTCTTTAACTTTTTCCCTTAAGGCCCAAATTCTGCATGGGCCTTAAGGCAAAATTTGCATGGACAGAATTCTACCTTGCGAATTTTTATTTTTATTACTGAGCTGGGGTTCGAACTCAGATCCTCGGAGTATTAGACGAAGGGCATAACTTAAAGACCACCAATTTGAAGGATAAAAATTAAAGACCACCCCTGAATCCACACAAAAAAAAGGGGTTGGTTTACTGTTGGGCCTGGCCGCATCCCCAAACACATCTGTTCCATCTTTTAAGGGTCATTAGCACATTTTGTGCTGGTTTTTAATTTTTGATCCTCATAACAAATAACTTTTCTCGAGCATAAATTTATACTTTTGCATCATAATATCCTACAAATTATGTCCCGCGTCTTTAAATGTGTTTTACCAAAAGGAAAAAGAAAGTAGGGACACACATCAAAGAGTTTTCCAGGAAATCCAAAATGCAGTTTCTCTATTTTCCCCTTTTGCCATTAGTTTACAAATGTAACAAGAACCATGTTCTTGAAAGTCAACAAAAGTTTGGATTTAATTTTATAAAGTGACTCAAGCAAAGGTGTATGATATCTTCATGGCCTCCCATTATCTCAAGATGTTAGTGGCAAAAATATTTTGATTAATTTAAGCATCCAAATCATCAAGTCACATTCCTAATTTCCGCTATATAAACTCCGAGTTACTCCTTCCTCAAATACACAAGAAAAAGAAATTAAAATTCATCTAGCCTTAGAATCCAAATCTTGTCAATGGGAAGACAAATGAAGAAGCCACTGCACCAACTTTTTTGTGCTTTGGCATTTTTCTTGATTGCAACTTGCACTATGGCATACGAAGTGCCACAATTGTCCAAGAACGATTATAAGGTACCATCAATGCCTAAATAGGAATATAAGGTGCCATCTTCACCAAAGAATAATTACTACAAGAAACCATCAGTTCCAGAAGATAACTACAAGAAAGTGCCCTCAGTGCCTGAACATGAATACAAGGTGCCCTCAGTGCCTGAACATGAATACAAGGTGCCCTCATTACCTAAACAAGAGTACAAAGCATCATCTTTGCCAAAGAATGACTACTACAAGAAGCCATTAATTCCAAAAGATAACTACAAGAAGATGCCATCAGTTCCAAAACCTAACGACTACAAGGTGCTCTCAGTATCTAAACAGGACTACAAAGCGCCATCTTTTCCAAAAAATGACTACTACTAGAAGCCATCAATTCCAAAAGATAACTACAAGAAGGTGTAGTTAGTTCCAAAACCTAACGACTACAAGGTGCCCTCAGTTCCTAAACAGGAATACAAGACACCATCTTTGCCAAAGAATGATTACTACAAGGAGACATCAGTTCCAAAAGAAAACTAAAAGAAGACGACACGTAACGACTGTACGGTACCATCAATACCTAAACAAGAATACAAGGTGCCATCTTTGCCAAAGAATGATTACTGCAAGAAGCCATCAGTTCCAAAAAACAACTACAAGAATGCGCCATCTCTTCCGAAAGATAACTACAATAAAGTACCCTCAGTGTCTAAACAAGAATACAAGGTGTCTGCTTTGCACAAAAATGACTACTGCAAGGAACCATCATCTTCTCCTCTACAACCTTACTACTACAATTCACCTCCTCCTCCTTACTACTACTATAAAAATACTTTTTATAGAGATCCGCAAAAATATTTGTTGTATGTTGCTATGTGCTATAGCCTATACATTTGTTGCAGCCCATAACTCAATTACCATTATGGTGTTTAAACACTCCACTATACTGCAAGAATAACTAATTAAGCTATACTATGAGGGATCATTCTCCAAATGGGACGGGACCAAATATTTGACGAAGATAGTTTGTGTTTAATGTAGAATATAAGGAATATAGCTTATTCCAATGTGCAAAAGTGAACATTGTATCAAAATATCAAACATCTTACAGTAAAAATTAGGATATGGAATCAAAAATCTGGAGATTTGGTTCAGAACATATTCATTGATTAATTCCTACTAGATAGAGATGCGACAATACTAATAGGGTCAACTACATTTTTATTTATTCTATATGCTTTTGTTTTGGATATAAAGAAAATAACTGAAGAATTTTTCAGATATGATACCGACTTACATGTTCCAATTTCCTTGGGTTGAATTTGGACTTTTTTTGTGTGTGTAATTGTATATATACTTGTATCAACTAGAACCATGTAAAAAGGATTCACTTAGTTTGCATAAGCTTATCAAGAAAAATCAAAATAGAATCTATATATATCTTAGAACATATATATTTTTATAAGTTTTACTCCTCTACAACAATAATGAGAGAGTGAAATTATGCATGACCAGTTTATAGCAATAGATAAAGAGGAATATTAAAAATTGGTTGCTTACATGCATACCCTATGTTTTCTAACAAAAATATTGAAGTTAGACAAAGTTATTTATACTACTAGCGGTTATCTTGTCATATTATGCAAATTTATGGGAGACAATATCCAAAATTTGTGATCTTAAGAATCAAGGCAAGTTGTCAAAATAAAATTTAAACAGTCAAGAAAGTATATCAGCTTTATAAAATTTAATATAGTAAAATATTGGTCCTTGGATCCAACTTAAGAAGAGGGAAAAAAAAAAAAGTTGACTTTGCAGTTCTAACTACTATTTGGTAACAGAGAACACCTTTTGTTGTTATTTCTATATTGTAGATTATATTCCATTTAAAATGCACTTTTCAATTGGATAAAAATAGCCATCAAAGAATTTAGCGGCGGTTTGGACTACTCATCCAGACATTAAAGAATTTAAAAGCGTTTGGAATTACCCCTTCTGCTATTAAAGAATTTAGCGGTGGTTAATTTAGGTTCATTTAGCGGCAGGTTGGATTATCCCATCAAATATTAAAGAACTTCGTTGTTGTTTAGATGAATTTAGCGGCGATTTTTGGTGCATTTATGGATAGCTTGTACTACTCTTCAGATATTAAAGAACTTAGCAACACTTTATGTAAATTTAGCGGCAGTTTGGACTACCCCTTTAGATATTAAAGAATTTAATGGTGGTTTGGACTACTCTTCAGATGTTTAAAGGAGGTTTAGGTGAATTTAGCAGGGGTTTGTGTGAAATTAGCGGGGTGTGGGGACTTAGCGGCGATTTAGGTGTATTTAGTGGCTTATTTGAAAATTTAGTGGTGGTTTACGTGCGTTTAATTAACGGTTATGGTGAATTTTATGACAATTCGTGTAACCGCTGCAGATTAAGAGCTCTCTGACATTTTCTTTTTACCTATTTTGCAGAAGTTTGAGCTTCAAAAAGTTCCAATTTTTTTTTTGAAAAAAAAAAGTAGAAATTTTTTAAAATCTAGAATTTTTAAAATTATAAGAAATATATTTTATATATTATAAATATTTTTTAAAAGCCATAATTTCTAAAATATTATTAGAAATTTTTAAAAGTAATCTTTAAAAGATTTGATTGACTCGATTGTTTTTTGGTAGGGCTCAATCCCTGTAATGGATTACTTTCTCGAGCTTCCCCTTAAATTATTGTAAGTACTCCTTCATCTTTAACCAAAGATTTCAAGTTCGAGTCCCTCAGAGTGCGGAGTCATTTTTGTTAGGGAGTGCTTTGTCCCCAATGTGAAATTTCCCGGCATGAATTCGGATTTAATCGAGCTCCAATGCGGGTATCGAACACCGATGAAAACCCCCCCAAAAAAAAAAAAATCTACACGGAGCGATCTTAATTAATTGGTCACTAGATACCAAATACCAAACAATAACCAAAATAAATTGAATATCTGACATTGGAAATAATAGCTTCTATTTTTTCTTGCTTGTATCAAAACTGAATGAAACCCAAAATAGTGTTGTATGGGGCAAAATTCGTAGACACCAAGTGAGCGTATCAAAAGATGACACGTGACGATGGTGATTGGTGACAGGTTCAATTCGAGTCAACAAGCGAGGGGCTACATGAAATTATACGAAGCTCTAGAGAAGTAGTTTGGTAACCCACTTCCGGAGAAAGAAACTATAAAGGGCCTGGAGAAGCATGCCAACTCATCGGTCAAACGTCATTCAATGTACGACCCTTACAAGAAATCCCAAGTCTTCCTGGAGTCGTAAATGTGCATTATTACTCTTTATTTCCATTCATTGTCATAGCATTAATATTGGAAGTAAGAGGGCACGATTCATGGAACTTGTACCCCATAGCTCAAGTATTAATAGAGCTTCTCATTTCATTGTAAAGAACATCTGAAATCTAATAGAAAACAAATACGCTTGAAGCAATTTTTTTATTCCTGATCTTGATTTGTTCTTGAGAAGGCTTTGACGTACGTACAACTTGCCCGGATATTCTAGCTCATCATTTCATCAAGGCTCATGCTATTTACTTTGATTATTACTTGCTTTCATTCTAATAATCTTACTTGTTATTGCTTATTATCTCATTAGTTTGATTATATTGATCCACGTGTCCTTGACCACGTATACACATTCAACATAATTGTACCGATTTACGGGTAAACAATTGTCATATGGTCTCATTATGTGAATTATAAGCAGGGGCGGAGCTAGTGTAGAGCATGCGGGTTCGGCCGAACCCAGTAGCTTTAGTCAAAATCTTGTATTTTTCTAAAGAAATTCATTAAATATGTACAAATTATTTAGTTTGGAACCCAGTAACTTGAATCCCGAACCCGTAAGCTTCAAATCCTGGCTCCGCCTCTTATTATAAGTCGTGGAATTACATATAACGGCAAGACCTCAGATCGATAAATGTAGTTTTTACCAACTTTTAGTTTACAATTTTTCTGAATTCACATAAAATACTTATTCGAATTTCTCTTTTTTCCCTCTTTGCCACTACTTTAGACATGTATGTAGATATGAAACCATTTTCTGGAAAGTCATGAAAGTTTGGACTTTTTAGTTTTTTTAAATATAAGTTAGTCAAGAAAGTTGTGATTTGTTCATGGCTTTCCATTATCCTAAGGCCTTAGTGGAACAGTGATATTTGGCACAAATATCATGTTTTGTGTCATTTTACATCCTACTCTTATGACTTTTATCGCTTAATTCATGATGCAATCGTCGTATTTGAACTTATGTCGTTATATTTCATGTGTATAGGTACGATGATGACAAACGATGGAAAACTGTGCTTAAAGTGATTGATTTTGGAGCATATGACGATTAGACGAGGTGACGAGTCGAAGACCACAAAGGATGAACTAAAAGGAAAATAATTCGACTGAAGGGTCTGCTTTTCTTCCACATCGCGTGAAGAAAGCGGACAAAAACCAGCTCCAGGCATTACCATCAGGCGATGCGGAAGGAAAGCGGGAGGCCTCAGTACATTGCGCGATCCTTCCGCAATGCGGAAGGAAAGCGGGGTTCTGCGCAAGCTTTCCCGGTTCGACTAGGATTAGGTTTACTTATTTTTTTTATTTTTACCCTAGACTATATATAGACATTTTATTAGCTGAAAACGGTGTGCTGGGATTATTCAAAGACTTGTAAGCCACCGTTCTATTTTCTCTCTCTAGGTTTATTTTATTTTTCATCTTTTTCAACCCTAGATTATTCATGAATTCTTTTGTCTATGATCGAATCATGAGTAGCTAAACTTCTTAATTCTAGGGTTGTGGCGAAAGACTTGAAAGTTGGTTTGATGACAATTATTATCTATTGATTTTCCATATTTTGGGTTGCTTATTTATTCTTGATCTTAATTGTTTGATTATACGGCCAATAGTTAGACACTATACGTGGTGCGCGAATTGGACTTGAAAGGGAATTCACGTACGTAATAAGAATAAATAGAGTTTGTTCGATTTAATCGTTTCGCTGCGAGGATAGAGATATACCCTTTAGCCCTACTTAGTTGAATACGGAGAAATAAATGCGTTCTTGTTACCCTCGATGACCATAGAGATATAGGCGTTATAGTAACATCTACGGGCTTGTGAGTAGTTCGAGAGAATATCATAAAGTATAATTAACCGTCAACTAGTAACCAAGAAATAAAATAGGTGGAATTGTCCGAAGATCAACTGGATTGTCGAAAGCCATGACCCTACATCTTTCTCTCATCTGATAATTCTTACAATCTTTGTCAAGATATTCTCAGTCACAAAAACACCCATCACACATTGTTTACTTTTCAGTTTTAGTTTAGTACAATAAACATCTTGATTTTCACTTCCTTGAATAGTTTCATCCGAATTTGAATTAGCTTAACAGTAGAATCTAAGTCTCTGTGAGATCGATATCTGGACTTAACAGTCTATATTACTTGTACGACCACGTATACTTGCGTGTGCGTTTGGGAGCAACAAACAGCATTAACCAGTAAATGAGAAAATCTCAGATATCTTTGGATTATTTTATTATCCAAATTATCAAGTCACCTTCTCAGTTTAGGTTGTATATAAACTCATTATGTATTAGAATACAACACATAACACTTGTATTAGTGTTTGTCTGTTTCACCATTTTCTTTTCATTTATCGGTCATTCGATGTTCGAAATTTACTCTTACACTAAGAGGATAATGTGCTTTCCCTGAAGTAATTCTATTGAGAGTGAAAAACTTATTGGATTGTTCCCCGATATGATCCATGTATTGAACGATTAGGATTGAACCACGCGACAAGAAAAAACAAGAATTGTGATGGAAGAATCCGAATTTGATTTTGTGACGAATTTGAGATAAAATTCCTGTCCATCATGTATTCGTTCGTCGTAAAAAATTATATCATGATTAATGCTAGTTTTTTAGCATTATGATTATTCCTAATTAAGATTGAAATGTCTAGATTTCAACAAAACACTCAGAATTCTCAAAAAGGCTCTAGTTAGAATTTGATCTCCAAGAGGTAATTAGTTCCTCACCCTACCTCAAAGCTTTGAATATGATTATGGATTATTATTAATTGTGAAATAGAAACCGTCATTTGGTGGAAGTATTATGCGAGCCTTGAAGATGGTTGTTGTGAATTAAGGTTCTTTAAAGAGGAAGGTGAATCTTGTTAAGATGACTATAGCTTAGATATGATTAAAAATTGAGTTGTATACACAAATTGCGGTTTAAGGCCAAGAATGGCCGTTTTGGAAATTTTAGCAAAGTTTTATAAGTTCTAAATGGATTATTTTGAATTGATTGAATGATAATGATAATGAATACCAATTGATGGGAATTGGTTAATTATATTATGCTAGATTGAAGTCGTTCGGTAGGTCAGCTCATTCTTTAACATTTGGGAGCTACCAAGATTTTTTCAAGATTTATTTTGTCAAAAATTCCTACGTATTTTTGTCTAGAATTCTCAGAAAATCTCCGTGTATTATGCTTTTTTTTTTTTTTTTCTAAGAGATCCGCAAAAATATTTTTTGTATGTTGCTAACTTGCTATGTGCTATAGCCTATACATTTGTTGCAGCCCATAACTCAATTACCATTATGGTGTTTAAACACTCCACGGATACTGCAAGAATAACTAATTAAGCTATACCATGAGGGATCATTCTCCAAATGGGACGGGACCAAATAATTGGACGAAGATAGTTGCGTTTAATGTAAAATATATGGAATATAGTTTATTCCAATGTGCAAAAGTGAACATTGTATCAAAATATCAAACATCTTACAGTAAAAATTACGATATGGAATCAATAATATGTTACTACATCTGGAGATTTGGTTCAGAACATATTCATCGATTAATTCCTACTAAATAGAGATGTGACAATACTAATAGGGTCAACTACATTTTTATTTATTCTATATGCTTTTGTTTTGGATATAAAGAAAATAACTGAAGAATTTTTCAGATATGATAGCAACTTACATGTTCCAATTTCCTTGGGTTGCATTTGGACTTTTTTTGTGTGTGTGTAATTATATATATACTTGTATCAACTAGAACCATGTAAAAAGGATTCACTTAGTTTGCATAAGCTTATCAAGAAAAATCAAAATAGAATCTATATATATCTTAGAACATATATATTTTTATAATTTTTACTCCTCTACAACAATAATGAGAGGGTGAAATTATGCATGACCAGTTTATAGCAATAGATAAAGAGGAATATTAAAAATTGGTTGCTTACATGCATACCCTATGTTTTCTAACAAAAATATTGAAGTTAGACAAAGTTATTTCTACTACTAGTTTATCTTGTCATATTATGCAAATTTATGGGAGACAATATCCAAAATTTGTGATCTTAAGAATCAAGGCAAGTTGTCAAAATAAAATTTAAACAGTCAAGAAAGTATATCAGCTTTATAAAATTTAATATAGTAAAATATTGGTCCTTGGATGATGGATCCAACTTAAGAAGGGAAAAAAAAAGGTTGACTTGCAGTTCTAACAAATATTAGGTAACAGAGAATACCTTTTGTTGTTATTTCTATATTGTAGATTATATTCCATTTAAAATGCACTTTTCAATAGGATAAAAATAGCCTAAAATATCAAATCATAATCTTCAATTTACCTCAAGATTACACTTGCAATTTGAGGTCACCCATATATTCCATGCTTCTTAAATGCATTTACATGATCTTCTCTTATGTTCTGTCATTCTCTCAGTGATTCCAAATGTTGTCATTTCATTCTCTCATATTTTACCATTATCCTTAAAATTAAACAAAATGGAATTTTAAAAAAAAAGCCAAAAAGATGGATTTTAGGGGCCCCTTAGATTCTAGAAATCAACATTTTTCTTAGTGACTTTTTGTTTTATGATTTGTTTCCGTATTTTAGTTCTCACTAGTATCAGAATGCGTTTGCGGTTACTATTAAAAGAAACTAATCATAGCAAATCGTTATGTCTTTTTAATTTGAGCACATAAATCTGCCACTGTTTGCAATACATTCAGCAACAACCGATGATAGAGTAAATGGTCCCAATGGCCATTTATAAATTTGAATAGAAGAAAATGATTTTTTTTTAGATCTCTTGTATGTTATTTGAGATCTTTTATGTATTAAAATGAAGATTTTTTTGTAAAAAATATAAAACTAAAAATAAATTTGTATAGGAGCACAAAATCAATTGATCCGTGTTTGTGTAATATGATCCGTTTATTATGTTGATACTTTATTCTCATAAACATGATTTTACGGGTTTTACCCAATGTTTGTCCCGGAATGCTATGATCGTTGTTATCTTTCTTTCTTTTTTTCTTTCTCTCTTTTTGGTTTTCTACCCGGTGTTCGATACTTGCATTGGAGGCCGCTTTTATCGGGATCGCGCGTTACAGGGCCCATTTTGGGGGCAGCATTCCCAACAAGATTTTTTTCATGGGGAAAGAACGTCAATGTTTCTTGAACAAAAAAAAAAAACCGCATACCCCCCTTACTTTCATGCCCGCAAAATTATGATACCAACATGGTATCACCTATCTCTTATATACCATGATGGTATTACATAAGACTTCTTTCATTTCTTCAAAAACACTCAGCAGCACTCTATGAAACCCATATGGTATAATAGTATACTGACAGGGCATGATAGCGAATCATGTTCATCTATTCAAAAAACACATTTTCTTTTGAATTAAAAAAAAAATAAAAAAAAAACCTCTATGATATTATCATCTTATAGACATATATATAGTGAGATGATATCATGGAGGTCTATTTCAATCCTTCAATTAGACAATCCTCAGTTTCCATGATATATATATATATATATATATACATGGAGGACTGCTTCAGTCCTTCAATGAGACACTCTCTTAGTCTTCCATGATATCATCATGGTATATAAATATAATGAGATAGTGTCAGGGAGGAAGAATTTTGGGCGAGTGGGTACTCAGGTAAATATTTTCAGTCGTCTGGGTCAAAGTGAAATTAGTTTAGAAAGAGGCATGGGCGGGTAAATATGTTACATTTTAGTGGTGATTTGTGTTGTTTTCCCTTGTTGTTTTCCCTTTTTCATTCTCAGGCTCTATCTGAGACTTCCGTTTAAGGATAAAGGGACCCCAACCAACCCACCACAACCCATATTAATATCATTCTTATCTTTCACTACTGCATTGACACTAACTCTTCATTTTTACTTGTGTCACATATCCAATACTCTCTCTGTCCCCACCTTATGTGATACACTTTTCTTTTTAGTCTGTTTAAAAAAGAATGATACATTTCTATATTTAGAAATAATTTAATTTAAAAGTTCTCCTTTTACCTTTAATGAAATGCTTTACAACCATACAAATATTTATGGCGTGTTTAGGCCACAAGTTTCAAAAGTTTTCATTTCTTTCTTAAACCTCGTGCCTAGTCAAACTATATCACATAAATTGGGACGGAAGGAAAAGTAAAAATTTATACAACTGCACAATATGGTTCAAAGACTGGGGGAGCTTAGTAGCTCAGTTGATTGGTTATCTGAACTTTCACCTTATTGGTGAAGGTTCGATTTCCCGCCTTGTAATCCCCTCCCTCATTTCCCTTCTCCTAGCCCCTTTATGATTAAAAAAAAAGTTTATATATATGGGTCAAAGACTAAAAGGGTGACTACATACTATGAGACATGCACTTTGATCTTAAAAGAATGAAGGCTGTTGTAAAGGGTAGTTTTATAATTTACTAAAATTTTGTTAATTAAGAGTTAAATCCAATAATTACCTAGATTAGAAAGTTAGGGTGTAGTTGGTACCGAAGACGTTTTTTGAGTTTCTCGTATTTCGTTGGTCAAAATATTTTGAAAAATTATTTTATCTAGGAAAAATTTCTTTAAAAATGAGGAAAATGACTTCCTCAATGCAAGTAGGAAAAACAAGTTTCATGAGAAACATTCCAAGTTCATTGTCTCCTTTCTACCCACTCAACACCCCCAATCCCCAACCCTTGACCAGCCCGCCTCCTCCACCTTCAAAGGGCCTGGACACCCACTCCCGCCTCATCCCACCCTCATAATGTTTTGATAGATTACGTATAAATACTCTTTAAATAATATTATTATGCTTTACTTGCCGAATATCAAAATTAAGTAAGAAACTCACTTGTTTTTTTAAAAAAAAAATCATACCAAACACACCCTTAGTTAGGTTGTTAGATTGATGTATAAGAGATTAAAACAATCTTCTCTCTCAAGTTCATCTTCTTCTTCACTATGCATGTTAGCGTTCATTCCTGATTACATTATTCTTGCTCAATTAATTTGATGGTATCAGAACACTACTAGCTAAAGTTTATAAATATGCTAATTAATCTAATAGTAGATTCAACAAAGCATTTTAAAAATTATATGGTGGTTGATGGTAGCGATGACTACAATATTGGTTGTGTATCAACTATATGTGGTGGTGTTGGATGATGATGGTGGTTGACAGTAATGGTTAATGATGGTAGTTGATGATCATAGTTGGTGGTGGTGGCAGATAATTGTGATGGATGATAGTGATTGCTAGTACTATTAAAAACGTGTCTAGAATTGACCGAAAAAACCGACCAATTGAAAAACCAATTGATCTCGGTCGGTTTAGGAGAAAAAAGAATGTTGAATTCGGTCGGTATTTAATTTGGTACAAAAACTCAAAAAATAGAAAAATCGAGCTGTAGTTTTTTTAGCGCCAAAATCTGATAAATAGAAAACTGATCGCAATAATTTTCAAAAAATTGACTGATTTTTGGTGAAATATTCGGTCAACTTATTTAAAAAATCAACAACGTTGGCCGACAATTTAACTTTTTTAGAAAAATCGACTTAATTCGACCGATTTTTGTTGCGAACAAAGAACGAAAGTCTTAAACAACAAACATCATTTGTCTAGTGGTATTTTACCACGGTAAACGGGAGTTTGGTCCTCAGATGATGCATTATTATAATTGTGTAATTAGAACATCGATCGAGAAACCGACCAAACTTGATCGATTTCTTTTCGTAGTGTGTCAGGAAAATCGATAAATTTATATTTAAGGTAGAACGATTTTGATTGATTTTTTCGGTGGTGTTTGGACCGACTAGCTCATTTACGATCACCCATATTCGATCGATTTTCTGTCGATTTTTCCTAAAATCGACTGATTGTGGTTGATTTTTCGATCAATTTTGAGCCTTTTTAGTAGTGTAGTTGTGATGGTAATGATTGTTGGCGGTTGTTGGTAATTTATAGTGGTGTCTGATGGTAGTAATTATGATTGATGGTTATTATGGTAATAGTGATGGTGATGATGATTGTAAATGGTGGTGACAGATAATTGTGGTGATTGATGACGATGGTGATGGTAGTGGTACGACAATGTTGGTCGTGGGTGGTAATAGTAAATAGTGATGGCCAATGGCAGTGGTTAGTGGTGAAAGTGGATTAAGTAGTGTGATTTTACAGAAATTCTTGAATGGATAACGTCATAATAATATTAAAACTTCGTTATAGATCTTAATTATCTATCCAGGCTAAGTAAGTAGTTATAAAAAATGTACTTAATAATTGAGATATAGAGATTCCGGATTAAAAAAACAAATGCATTTAATAACTGAAATATGAATAAATAAGATTCATATATTCTTTAAGAACAAATAAATGAGGCCTATTGAATATTAGCACTTTTTCAGGTCGATCTAAATACGATAATTACGTTATATCATGTGACATTATAGAGCATGCTCTAAGAGTATCAAATACAAAAATAGTGCAAGAAAAATATAATCAATACATAGAAAACTTGTCCACACTGAACAATGCAGGGCTAACCAGAAGTACGATTTGCACGATCAAGCATAGATTACAATTGCACATTAAAAATATCTTCTTTTTTCTCTTCTTCTTCTTCTTCTTTTTTTTTTTTTTTGGAGTGGAGTGTGCCCTATCCACTCACCAATATAATAATTATGTGATCCTATTAGCTGGCGTGCAGATTATTTGATTAAAACAGACAACGCAAAAAGCAAATGCCCTCTATTTAAAAATTATTAGTGCCATTATTTTCTTACAATTCTATTCAACTAATAAGATGCGGCAACCATGATTAGCTTTATATAGTAATCATAATGTGCTAGGTTATGACACAGTTCATACATCTTAATAAAAGCATATTATGTTGAATAGCAAATACATAAATTATGACAATAAAAGATTTAAAACTTGTAGATTTAAACATGTTAATTAGTACAATATTTGTGTGGCGATAAAAGTTTTTCATTAAGAATAATTACAAAAAATTAAGATATTATCAAAAATAAATATTTGTATCATTCTTTTTGAAATGAACCACTAAAAAATAATATCACATAAAATTAAACGGGATATTACTTTTTCAATGATGACATATGCATTTAAGTCAAATAATTAACTATGAATATTCAACTATAGAAGCTTCTGAAAAACTCTTCTTGATAATAAATATCTTTTGATGGTGTTTCATCCTTTAAAGTATTAAAATGTTTTTTTTTCCTCAAAGAAAATGTTTTCAATCGAATAGAAGGAAACCAGTTACATCATCCAAGAGGAGCACATGTTATTTTCTTCCATAATTACGTACTGTTATTCCTTACCATTTATGTCCATCCATACAAAGTGGCATTAGTTGTTTGTGTCATGGTCTATGTTTCTCGGTTGATTTAGGCAAATGTCACTTTTTTTTTTAAATTATCATTTAAATTATATTCTTATTTTTAAACCATGGTCTAAAAGATCCACAAATTACAAAAGAAATAAAAAGAAGATAATTTACTAAACAATTATCTCAGAATAGAATAACTCGAGAAAATTTCACAATTTTTTTACTCTCACGAGTCTCATCACATATTATGCGAGCATCGCAACGATTAATCAATTATATCACAAAAAAGATTTGTGAAATGATTTTCGTTTAGATTATTGTCTCTAATATCCACTAAAATCTTCCTTTGAAATTTTAACAAACTAAAAAAAATTATTTTCACCTGTCATGTGACACACTTTTCTTTTTAGTCTATCACAAAAAATGACATTTTGTCGCTTCTTGCGAACTTTTTAATCTGATTATCTTCATTTTACCCTTAATGACATGATTTGTTGTGATCCATGTATTACTGATATAAACGATTATTGTTTTATAAGGAGGGAAAAAACGTCATTTAGAACTCTCACTAGCTACCATTCACTTAAAAGGAAAAATTTGGTAATTTGTGTACGTTTAGCAACATGTCAAAATTTTTCTTGAATTCCTTAATTAATTTTGTATCTAATCAAATATCTTCACATAAAACAATTAGAGAAAGCGAAAAGAGTTAAAATTTTCACAAAAATATGCAAAATTTATTTCAAGTTCTACTGGTTTAGTGGATATGTACGAGACAAATACCATCAAATCATAAAGCAAATAATAGCATCTAATGGATGATTTATATGTTTCACTTTGCCCACCAATTCTATTCTTTTATTCCCCTCTTTAAGACTTTGCTTAATGATTGTAACCTCTTTTTTTCAAGGGACACATATCCAATCACACTGAAAAAACCTGAGTGCGGTTTTGCTATTGCTTAGATATGGACTTAACACTGCCACTAGGCCCAACTAAGGCCCACAAGGTGGGCCCAAATCTAGGATCCATTTTCATTTTCAATCGGATAATGTTGTATTTCATCATCATCATTAAAGAGACACATTCACTTCTAGGAATAATACTAGTGGCTGATGTCAATAACAACAACCTCTTGTCGTTCCATATATATTATACTACTAGTTATGTGAGGCCCGTGCTAAGCCCGGGCCCAAACTCAAGATATAAAAGTAGATATTTTAACTAAAGAAATATAATTTGTGTTAGTACAAGTGTACAACAACAACAACCACCATATACTCATTGTAGTCCCACAAGTGGGTAGTTATATGAAAGCAAAATTTTCATTCCACTCCTTTAATATTTTAACTTCCATTTTGATGAAATTATTTAATTCAAATCAAATTTGGAACCAGAATTTGACATTATAACTTATGTATCCTAATTTTCCGTTATTTAGTTCTAAATAAATAATCTATACATAGTTAATGAACTTTTAAGACAAATACATAATTTAACTTGTGCGTTAGTACGATGGAGATGGAGCTAAGCTCCTCTCTTAATCGTGTGATTAGGGGTTCGAACATGGATATGGAAAAAAATCTTTGGAGGAAGCGCTCCCCCCGAATAGGCGCGATGCAGTGCGAATTATCTGGATTAATTGGGCTCAAATGCGGATATCGAGCGCCAATCAGAAAATCAAAGAACGTGAAAAATGAGATAGGAGGTTCGATAGCTTTTGAAAAGTAGACTTTAAAAACAAAAACAAAAAAATTGACTTAAATAAATAAGATTAGGACCTAAAAGTAATTAACTAAAAAGTTTTCAAAAAATTTGAAAATTATTGTGAGGACTACAAAAGTCCCCAGGTTCGATAGCTTTTGAAAAGTAGACTTTAAAAACAAAAAACAAAAAAATTGACTTAAATAAATAAGATTAGGACATAAAAGTAATTAATTAAAAAGTTTTTAAAAAATTGGAAAATTATTGTGAGGACTACAAAAGTCCTCACATTTGCTCTTATATAATATAGTAATATATATTTATATTTTATATTATTTTATTTTATTTTAACCATATAGAAGAGTGGGTGCTCACTTCTTCGTCGTCCATCATTAAAAAAATTTAAAAAATAAGGTAGAGTGAGTTGCTCACTTCTTCGTCGTCCATCATTAAAAAAAATAAGGTGGGCCCCAATCTTCTTTAATAGTAGAAAAATTATAAAAAATTAAAAAAAAAAAAAAGTGGAATCCAATCTTCTATAATAGTAGGAATTAAAAAAACAAATTTAAGGTGGGGCTCACTCTTCTATAATAGTAGAGATTAAAAAAATTAAGGTGAGATTCGCGTGAAGAATTAGGAGATAATTGCAAAAAAAAAAAAAAAAGTGGGATCCGCGTGAAGAAGTAGGAGACAATTGCTAGGAAAAAAAATTAACTATATAGAAGAGGGAGTTGCTCACTTCTTCGTCGTCCATCATTAAAAAAATTAAAAAAATAAGGTGGGCCCCAATCTTCTTTAATAGTTGAAAAATTGTAAAAAAAAAAAAAAAAAAAAAAAAAAAAAAAAAAAATAGTGGGATCCAATCTTCTATAATAGTAGGAATTAAAAAAACAAATTTAAGGTGGGGATCACTCTTCTATAATAGTAGAGATTAAAAAAAATTAAGGTGAAATCCGCGTGGAGAATTAAGAGATAATTGCAAAAAAATAAAAATAAAGGTGGGATCCGCGTGAAGAAATAGGAGACAATTGCTAGGAAAAAAAATTAAGGTGGGGTCCACGTGAAGAAGTAGGAGACAATTGCAACAGAAAAAAATAGAATATTTAAATAATGATAATAAGTTCAGAAAATGGTAAAGGTACGCTTAGAGAAAATGTAAAGAAGAAGTTCGAAAAAAAGAAATAACGATTTAAATTGAACACAAAAACTGCTAAAGAAGTCATAAAATCAAAAGATTCAAAACTTATACCTTTGGGTATAAGTTTAGACACATACGTCTCACACAAATAATGAGGAATAACATCAAGAAGACGAAATATAAACGGTCAAGAAATATATACACATATTTTCTTAAAATGATGAAGTTGGTCTATACTTAAAAATTTAAGACTACAGCAGATGCTGACACATGAAAGTGTTTTTCAGTATTGTTGAGCAGAAAGAGATGATGGCATGAAACTCGGTAAGAAAAGGCAAATTTCAAATCTTTCAATAGAGAACCAAACTAGGAAATTCATATATGGGAGAAGCGGACTAAATAAAATAATTTATTGATATTCTCAATTAATTGAATTATAATATTTTATGTAATAAAAATTTCATAATTATATTACTAAAAGGTACTCTCTCTGTCCTAATTTGTGGTCTAAAATAAGTCATAGATATTTGTGTGAATTTAAATAATTTCATTAAAGGTAAAAGGAAAAATTTCAAATTAAATGATTTCTAAACATAAAAATATATCATTTTTTTAGACAGTCTAAAAAAAATGTGGTACTATTTTTTACCTCCAACTCATGTTGAAAAAAAAAACATGGACTCCATATTTTAAAAAATCAAGCAATATAAAAAAAACGTGGACCCCATATTAAAAAATAAGCAATATCCTAAAAAAAACGTGGACTCCATATTAAAAAAATCAAGCAATATCCATGTAATTGTCAAAGTATCCTCCATTAAGTCAATAATGATGGATTCATTCAGTTGGATTTCTATACCACGCGCTGCATTTGCAGCATTTTTGCCAACCCATTTGAAGGACAATTCGTCCAATTTCTTCCATTTTTTTAGTTTTTAATTTGTAATAGACAAATTCCTTTTTTTAAACCTAAACTATATAAAAGCATGAGTTGAAGAAGTGGATCGTCGACCAAGGGCAATTTGGTCAAAGCACTTGCCATTGAATAATTCCATTAGTTAAAAGTAGAATCTTACTGTAGCTTAGTATTAAATATATTCGTACTTTCCCTATTTTGCCCCTGCTCATAAAAATTGCATCACAACAGATGATGTCATTTCAAGTGGCAGGTATTAATTATGTTTTTGGCCATGTCACTTTTACACTCTTTTTACTTTTCACTATTTTATCATACTCACATAATTTCACTTAATAGACAAATAACATTTGTGTATATGTATTAATGTTCATCTATATATATGCATCGACAGTGCAAATTTAAGTATGTTTATTAGCAATATATAATATATATATATATATATATATATATATATATATATATACTATCACTACCTAATACATAAATCTTTACAATTGTGTAGACAACATGACAAGTAAAATGAGCTAAACTGAGAATATTTACCAAAAATTAAAAAATAGTAGTTCTTCGTTTAAATAGAAAATCAAATTTCTACTTTGTTTCGTTTTAAACATGTAAAATTAATTTAATAATTAGAATTGGAATTATCCAAATCAAAATTTAATAAAAAATAATAAATATTTTACACCTTTAAATTAATCGATTAAAGTATCAATTGATGCTTAAATATTGCAATTGTTTTATCTCAAAGAGAGGAAAATAGTTTCCTTTTAAACAAGTCTTCTCTTTTAAAAAGAATTAATAAATTTTTGCAGACTTTGTATTTGTAGCAAACACTAATATAATAAAGTTTTAGATACGGAGCACAAATTACAATGTTATATTAATCGTGTGTTGAACATCTTTTATATGTATAACATACATATATTTTATATATATGTATGTTTATTAGCAATATAAAATACACATAGATACACTATCCAAACACAACTACATACACATAGATATATGTATGTTTATTAGTATATATATATATTATCACTATCCAAACACAACTACATACATATAGATACACTATAATTCAAAGTGTTGGGCCCGTGCGCAGCATGGACATACGCCATCTAGTAACTATATATATAGAAGCATGCGTTTAAACCCATGCTTCGTCGTCCGTCGTCCATTAAAAAAAAAAAGGTGGGCCCCATACTAAACGGGGTGGGCCCCATACTAAACAACACCAAGCAATATATATAAAAAAAAAAATAAAAAAAAAAAAAAAGTGGAACCCACCATCTCCAAACTCACGGAAAAAAAAAGTGGACCCCATATTAACAAAATCAAGCAATATCAAAAAAAAAAAAAAAAAAAAGAAAAAGGGAACCCCATATTAAAAAATAAATAATGTAAAAAAAAAAGTGCAGACTTTGTATTCGTAGCAAACACTAATATAATAAAGTTTTACATACGGAGCACAAATTACAATGTTATATTAATCATTTTTTGAACATAGTGTGTGTGTGTGTATATATATATGCATAAAAACAGTGCAAACTAATAATGTCAAAAAAAAAAAAAAGTGCACCCCATATTAAAAAATCAAACAATATTCATGTAATTTTCAAAGTATCCCATTAAGTCAATAATGATGGATTCATTGCGACATGTGTATCAATCCATTAGTGGGAGCAAATGAAATTATTATACAGCAAAAAACATGGACCTCCTATTATTGCTTTTCTTCAAAAGGTTAAGTAGCCAAACTATATAATTTTTTTTTTTTTTATATTAGCCTGAGATCTAATCTAGATATTGAGCTGTTGTATTTGCTATTCTGCCATGTCATTTATTTGTTATGTTTACTAAATAAATATACTTAAAATATTTATATTTTAAAATAAGATAGAATTTAATTACTTTTTTTATTTTTATTCTTACTCTAATAAATGTGAAAAGAGATTAATGTCGTAAAAAAAAAATCAAATAGAGATCAAATAATGAATAAGGTAAATTAGTCAAATTATAATTCTAACCGACGTTTTCTTAAAAAACCATGCAAAAGACAACATGACAAGTAAAATGAGCTAAACCGAAAATATTTACCAAAAATTAAAAAATAGTATTTCTTCGTTTAAATAGAAAATCAATTTCTACTTTGTTTCGTTTTAAACATGTAAAATTAATTTAATAATTTGAATTGGAATTATCCAAACATGCTTCTATATAGTTATCATATTATCACTATCGAAACACAACTACATACACATAGATACACTATAATCTAAAGTGTTGGGCCCGTGCCGTCTAGTATATTATTTTATTATATAGAAGAGTGAAGAGGTAGACGATCGAGGGTAATATTGTAATTTCACAGCTAATATTAATGGCATTTTAGATATTTTCCTATACCCATTTCCCTTATCATTGCAAACTTTTGACAGCCCCTGAACCTATATATCGATATAGCAAGCGACGTGGCTTTACGAATATATAGAAGAGTGAAGAAGTGGACGACCAAGGGTAAAATTGTAATTTCACAGCTAATATTAATGGCATTTTAGATATTTTCCTATACCCATTTCCCTTATCATTGCAAACTTTTGACAGCCTCTAAAACTATATATCGATATAGCAAAGCCACGTGGCTTTACGAATATATAGAAGAGTGAAAAGGTGGACGACCAAGGGTAACATTGTAATTTCACAGCTAATATTAATGGCATTTTAGATATTTTCCTATACCCATTTCCCTTATCATTGCAAACTTTTGACAGCCTCTGAACCTATATATCAATAGAGCAAGCCACGTGGCTTTACGAATATATAGAAGAGTGAAGAGGTGGACGACCAAGGGTAACATTGTAAATTTCGTGATTTCGAAATGATTTGCCATTTGAGATGAATCTATTATTTCGATTTGTTTTTCACAGCTAATATTAATGGCATTTTAGATATTTTCCTATAAGATAATGTATGTTTTTTCTGAACTTGCTGGGCCCATTTCCCTTATCAATACAAACTTTTGACAGCCTCTGAACCTGTATCGACATAGCTAGCCACGTGGCTTTACGGAGACAAAATTGTTTGGCAACACACCAAAATCCATGCCAATATGCTACTATATTTCTAAAATCTAAAACATCTATGATTAAAACAGGTGATTATACATTGATTTAAATTCTCTTTTGGGTACAGTTTACTTTATTACTTTATTCTTTTCATTGGCTCAATAAAACTCGTTTCTGAAATATTGATTAAAATTTTATTGACACTTGTACTTCTTTAGTGATTTATTTTTATTCAGAGTTAAAAGAATCAATTAATGGAGGATAAATGTGTAAAAACAAAAATTATATACATACAACGTGCTAATAAAACAAATAAACTGTTGCATCAAAGAACAATAGGACTGTAAAAACTTAGCTATGCCAAATAGTTATATTAAATTATATTAATTTATCATGATTAAGTAATTTAATAAGGTGAAAATATACAATTACTTAAACATAATTTTAGTGAAAGAAGTGTTGTGCAAACACATATCATACATTAATTAATGTTATATAAAGATTCAATACAAAAAAAGTCAAAAATGTGTTGTAGTCTGTTATAACGAACAACAAGTCTCATGCGAGATTTAAAAAGACTCATTTTAGACGTCACATAATGATATAAACGTCTCAAGTCTCCACTCTCTATCTCTAAATCTAAATTTTCTCTATTATGTCCCTGACTCTTTTTTTTTTTTCAAAACCTTTTTACGTTTTGATTTTTGAATGCTGAACAACAAAAATAGTTTTTTTTTAACTTGACCAATTTTCACTTTTAAAACATGCATATTTGATAATCAAAGGAACTATTAAGGAAAATAGCAATTTGAATAATTGTAAGATATTGAATTATTTAGAGAGAAGTTAAGTTTTTGCATACAACATCATGATTGTTAAATTATTAGTTTTATGTAATTTGATGATATCCTCTACTTATCAGATTATCCACTTGATCCGTGCGAGTAAAGGGTTTTAATTCTTTCCGAAAAAAAGATAAAAGGGGAAAAAATCGAAACAAAAAAATAAGAGGAAAAATCTTATCAAACTAATTTGACGTTTTGGAACGATGAATATGCCTAAACCAAAGTTTACTGATTTATCAGACGTAACAAAGACTGTGTTCGGTAACTAAGCTGGAATATGTCAAAAACATGAATTACAGGCCATCAAAATTAAGGTAAGGAAACAAATTATATTAGGAGTATCAAAAAATATGTAATATTTAATTCAACTGATTGGTTCATTCTTTGTAAAATGACTAAGCAAGCGTAACACTATTTAAAGTTGATTGTTACAAAATATAATTTTTTTTTTAAAACAGACTGATAAAATAATAAAACCAAACGAATTGAACGGAAGGTGTAAGAAAGAGCATATTAATAAGCAGTGGCATCTAGTTAGACTCAAAGAAAATTTAAGATTTTACATTCGTAAATTTAATTTAATTTTGTTTATAATGGTGGTGACCGGTTCGGTTTGTGTGCATCTAGATTATTCACCGTGAACTTGTTTCCTCCCAATATATGTATTGGATAATTTTGTCCACAAACGTTTAGACAAATAAGGAAAAAATAACCTAATGTTTATTGTCTCTGGAATTTGGAAAGTTTGCACTCACTCTTTTTATCACCAGGCCACACTTTAATGTCACTCATACCTTTAATTTAACGTGTATATTTGTATGTTTAAATGCTTTTAGTTAAATATGATTTAAGTTGAATGTAATGGATGCAAACACATTCACAAGACGGTCCAATCCTTTTGTAGAGATATTTACTCAGATTACAAATATTCTAGAATACCTCTATCAGAGGGCAAATAGTCATTTTTTAAAGAACTTATTGCCAACCTCTATCTAACTCAGAAGGAAAGAATTGGCATCAGTCTCTCAATTTCAATTCGAACATGAATTTGTGTCCCAATTCATGTTTTGATAAATATTTTCCATACGAAAAGAGAAATAACGAAGTCTTTGTTTAAGAAATGTGTATATATTAGTTCATGATTAGTCCATGATGGCTAAAGATGACGTTGAAGGATCAAAATTATGTGAAGTTTTAAGATTATAAGTATTTTAATTTTTTCCATTGTAATTTGTCTTAGTAGTGTTCTTTTTGCTAATTTAAGGTGAACAAAAAAGCCGCACCTACTTATCCATGCTCAACACACAGTGAGGATTCGTTCATTTTGATTCAATAAGGAGATGCCTAATATTTAAATATAGCATTGGATAAAGTGGATGTTAACTTTTTACTTACATTAATTGAACACAGTAATTAATAATATTTGAATTTAATGAGTTAATTTGGTTTCGAATCGCAATTGTGGATATTAACACAGCCATGTAGTAGTTTAATTTTGTATTCATTTTCTTTCCCATGCGAAGCAGTGAAAGGGAAATAGGGAAAATGTGATATTCTTATGCGTTTAAATATAACTTGAATAATAATTACGTTAATGAGGAAATAAAAGTTCAATGAAATAGGAAGATTGTGATATTCTTGTGCACTTTAGTGTAAGTTAGGTTTTATCAACATGTGCTGAAACATTTTCGAGCCAACACAAATTTTACTGACAAGTCACAAAATATAATATCAGTTTATATAAAATTTCAAAATATAATTTAGAACACAAATACTCAAACCGAAGAATATGCCGTTACAAAAAGTGTTCGGTTTTAATTTGTTGAGAATGGGATCTCTTAAAAGGGCCTTTCTTCCTGCCTAGCTAGTTATAGGATGAAACCAAATTATTTTCACATATGTGTTTGGTATGGAGGAAAATATTTTCTATTAAATTTTTTCATGTTTGGTTAGTTAAAAAATTTAAAAACATTTCTTTAGAAAAATTAGTCGATTAAAAATGAGGAAAATAACTTTCCAAATGAAAGTAGGGAAAACAAATCTCACAAATGGCATTCCACCTTTATTATCTCCTCCCCAACCTTGAATTCACCTCACCCCAACTCCCAAACCCCCCACCCCACACCCACGCCCACCACCTCATCCCAAAGTATTTGTCTAAATTATATACAAATGCTTTTAGGATAATAACTTTTGCTTACGTATCGTACATAAGAAAATAAGTAAGAAATCCACTTATTTTTTTGTGAAACATTTTCCTTCGTACTGAACACACGCATAAAGAGGTGTCAATAAAATTGGCCATGAGAAGAATTTTGTAGTTGCACATAAAAATAGAATCCTCAAAGCATGCTTCATGTTTTTAGGTCCATTATTATCATGATGCATGAATACTCGACAAATTGAGCCCAACAAAGCTGCAACAAAGAAAGGATCATAGTTCCCTCCCGGTTTTGACTTTGCTCACTTTTAACATGGTCGAATCCGTGACCTTTTAACAAAGTGAATTGTGCAATGACTTCTCTTTTTACATTTTATAATAATGGTCGTGTCCCGATAAATTTCTGCACATCGACTATTTCATCTGATTATTTGTCTCATATCACCACATATACTAGCAGGAGCGGATATACTTCGCCTCAAGTAGTGTTAAGAAAAACCGCTTCATCAACATCCTTTACTAGATAGTAGATACATATGTATAGATAATAAGCACTATGAAAATATTATGATACCTCCTTGTCAAAAAACTTTACTAGATATGTATTAAAGACACTAAGCAATATGAAAATATTGGGTATATATTTAAATTTTAGAATACGACATCGCTTGTCATGATAGTGATTTGTTCATTTTTAAAATATTGACAGCCCTTATAGAAAATTATACGTACGCTATTGTATACTGGATCAATGGCGAAGTCAATATTTTTACTAAAAAGCCAAAATATAAAGAATAAACATACGAAGAAATAAAGAAGATTGGACAAGGGTGGCTCTGCCGAAGATTGAACAAAGGTGACTCTGCCTTAGTACCAAATAACTCACTATGATCAAGACATAAACAAATACAAATAGAACTTCTTTGTCTTTGTTTCACCCATTTCATTGAAGGTTAGGCTATACCTTTAGGTGTGAATCATGCAAGGGATTCCCAAGTCCAAACACGAAAGAAAAAAATTAGTCTCATTAGGTATTTACGCCAATCGTATAAATTTACTATAATTAAATGGTTCAATAATATAAGAATGTATATTAATTAATCATGGTTAAGTGATAAAAGTTTATGTGCAAACAGAGGCGAAGCTGAGATCTTTTATTTATTGGTTCTGAACGACGATTCGTTTTACTTACTGGGTTCTACATAAATTACTTGTACAGTTTTACATATAAAGTTTGAGCCAAAAAAATTGGAATCTACCTAACACGTAACTTGCAATGTGTCTCCACCCCAAACACATATCGTACATCTATTGACTTGGCGATAACACGAGTGCCGATAAATGTTTTTACCTATAGTAGACGTTTGGCCATGAATTTTCAAACCATGGTTTCAAACTAGCGTTTGGACATGAGTTCGAAACCAATTTTCAAACCATGGTTTCAAACTTTTTAAAATATAAAATTTAATCCATAAGTTTATATTTTGTAAAAAAAGACTCATAAGTTGGTAGATATTTTTAACAATTACCCCTATCAATCATTTACCAATCTCATTAACTTCCACCAAATTTTATTTATGTCTACCAACCTTTTAATTTTGTAAAAAAGACCCATAGTTTAATTTTATTTATTGAACTATATTTGATCAATTGATGTTGTATTTTTAGAAAGGTCTTCTAGTATTAATTTTAAGCCGGTTGTTATGAATTAGCGTATTAATTTTGTTATGAACTATAACTTGCTCATTTGGTAAGATTGAATAAGAATTGAGAATGTTTTGATAGTTTTCACAATTTGTGGAATTTTTATGTCTATAAGAGAAAATCTTTCCTTAAAATATTCAAATCAGTAATGTCCGAACATGGTTTCAAACCATATTTCAAACCATGTCTAAACGGGGCCCTAGACTAGGAAATATCCATCCCATCTTCAGAAATTGAGGAACAGTAAAACCTTCTAATTCCTCTTTCAACTTTCCCATTTCCCCTTTTAGGAATTTTCTACTTTTTCTCCTTTCCTTCCACTCTGCTTATAAATATACACATTCATCGCTCTGCACTTCTCAAGCTCAGAGAAAAAAGAAAAGAAAAACAACTCTCAATTTCTATAACAACTCTCAATTTCCATAATACTTTCCCCTACCCTATAAGATCAAACTTTCAAGAAGAAGAAAAAATGAGAACAGGAAATAGCTTTGTTACAACTTCATCAACAATAGAACAAACAAAATCAACTATAAAAGCTACATTTTCACCACCAGCAATGGTACAAAGATCACCATGGCATTCTCCAGTACCATATCTCTTCGGTGGCTTAGCAGCTATGCTAGGTTTAATAGCTTTCGCTCTTCTAATATTAGCATGTTCTTACTGGAAACTCTCTGGTCATTTGAGAGAACACCGCGATAATGATCAAGATTCTGAAGAGGATTCAGGTGAAAAACCAGTGAAGGTGATGCCGGTGTTGTATGAAGAGAAGATTGTAGTGATAATGGCAGGAGATTTGATGCCGAGTTATTTGGCTATGCCTGTGTTGAGTAAAAGAAATGGTTTGGGAGATGGAAGTAGTAATGATAATTTGAATAAATGTGAGGAGAAGAAAATGGGAAAGGAAAGTGAAGAATTAGGTGATGAAAAGGAGAAAGAAGAAGTGGTGATTGAAGTTAGAGAAGAGAGCCATGTAGAATCTCAAAACAGCTATGGGCAAAACCAGTGAGCTAATTTGAAAAATTTAAAACTTTTTTTGAACCCGCAACCGTTACTCTTTGTTGCGCTCCGGATAAATTTCGCTTCTAGTTCAATAGCTCACAAACCGCACAGGAGATGTAAATCATACTAAGCAAGTCTCATGAGATATGTTCAGACTGAAAAGGCTGTTGGTCCCAAGCTTCATATGTGGAAACCACTCGCTACACCAACTTGCTACGCCTCTTCTTCTCCTTCTTTCCTTTCTCTTTATAACAAAACTATTTTTTCCTCTTTTTTTTTCTTTTTCTTGTTTTACTTTTTATTTGCTTTTTTCTTTTTTTTGGTTTGGATTTCCAGTTTTGCGATCACGGAAATTGAAAATTGTTGGTTGAGATGAGAAGATTGTAAAATTTTAATTTATAATATTTTATAAAGTTTAATTTTTTATGCACTGCCAGTAAAAAGATATTTGTATCATCATATTTACGAGTAAGTCTATACAATAATTACTAATTAGAATTATATAATAACTTAATAAAAATGGTAACGAGTTTAATTTGCGATTAATATACTGATAAAATGTAAAATTTATTATATTATTACCAGTATACATAAGTTAAATCTTATTCCAATTGAAGTAATAATTTGTAAGTGAGCTAAGACAAATGCAGTAGTGGATATTTGTAAAAAAAAAAAAAAAATAGTTTTATTATTAATATTTACCACTTAAATACATAACTTAGCCATCATTTTGGAGGGAAGTTTTAGTTTATGGCGCACCATCATCGCATTGTATATTATGGTACCAAGGCAAATATTGTTAGTCATATTCATACACATGAAATGAGAAGCATTTAGTACAATTAATTGAATCAGAAAATTAAAATGGCATCGTTTAATATATAAGTTGAAACGAAATTCGAGGCTTTTTTGGTTATAGATAATTCCATCCTCTAATTTACCAAATTATAAAAACATCTATTCTTGTTCTAAAGTCGATGACAAAAACCTCATTTCACGAGGTGAATATACAAGGTAAGGTAAATTATGTACATATATTAAGAAATTTATTAAATATGTATAAATATTTAATAATCTAAATGGTAAATAAATCTAGTCATATCCCAAATCTATGAAGTTTAAATTCTTAATTCAGCTGCTCACTCATTCTTGGATGTTATTTGAATCTTGGGGTATTTACTCCATATTTGGACAAGCACATTACAAGAGCTACGTACTAACAGTGAAATATCAACTATGGACAACTACCATGCATAAAAGATTATGGTAGCGTGATAAATACTTAATCATTCTTGATTAGAGATTTTGGGTTCGAGTTTAAAATGGCATTGCTTTGGATAGGGAGCGTTTTAATCCCTAAAGGAGACTTCACTTCTAAAAATTAGCTTGTTGGAAGCGTAAGTCAGTTTCGAGAACATCAATCAAAAAACGCGAATCTAAATTAGTCAGAACTACAAAAAAAACCAAAAAAAATTGTCACTGATATCCAAGGTGGAACACTTTGTTGGTAATTTTTTCCAAAGTGCCTGCACAAAGATTTTTCAAATTTCTCCTAATTACATATGTAGGTATCGAGGAAAGAGAATAGTTTTAAAAAACTAAATATTTTTATAAAACTCCAATTGAAAACTCAAAATTCAAAAGAAAGATCTCGGTTTTGATCTTATCCATAGTGCTTATGTAATTAACATACACTACTAAAAAGGTATGTTGCATTTTGATCCTCCACTATAGATTAGAATAAAGTGATGAAGAAACAATGGAAGTATATATTCTAACTGTTGGAATCAAGTATGTTTGCCATTTTAAAAAAATAAATAAAGTGGAGTTAAATGCTTCTCCAGTTGTATGGGAAGTGATGTTATCAATGTCTCAACTACCCATAAGGATTATGGTAGGATAGACACCACTCCTTCCCCCTTAATTGGAGGTTTCGTGTACGAGTTTTGAATGTTAAAAACACTATTAGAAGGGCTCTTGGCACCTGTGCACCTATTGTGTGTTGTCTTTAATTTTCGCCCCTCATAATAAATGATTTTTTGAAAGTATAAGTTTATATCTTCGCATTATAATATCTTTTGCCCTTAAAGGACTTATACCCACAATACATAAGTTTGAATATTGCTAAAGGGAAAAATTAAAGACCAACCCAATTGAAGGGCAAAATGTGCAATTTCTTCCTATTAAGAAGCGCTTCCCTTTAAATGAATTTCCGGTAATGCAAATTCGAATTAGTCGACACCACAATGCGAATATCGGAGATCGGATAGAAAATCAATAAAAAAAGCAATGTCTCAATTTTCTTGGGGTTGGCAGTTGAATTATAGGTGGAAGGTGAAATGATTGTGGCACTGTTTTCTGGAAGCATCGTGTCAAGTGTTAGATAAGGCGAAGGCTGATGTCAAATTGAGGCAAATGAGGCTGGTGGGTGATCCGTGAAAGTGGGCGCCGCGGCGAAATGTGCCTGTGAAAGCTTTTAATGCAACTGTTAACTGATTTATTTTGAGTTATTAACATTTCCTTTTAGGAAATTTTGTAGGCGTTTGACCATAGAAATCACATATTTTTCACTTTATTTGAAATTTTTGAAATAGGAGTTGAAAATGGAGTAGTGTTTGATTATAGTTTCTATATATAAAGAATATTTGGTTGTTTAAATATATTGAAAGTAAAAAAGTGGAAGAAAAAAAAAGTGAAACCGGGATTTTATGTGTTTTCAAATTGTATTTAAAATTTTCATGACCAAATGTAGATTTTCAAATAAAAACCCAAAAAAAAAGTGAATAATTCACATGACCAAACGGGTCCTTAGTACTCGACCTGAATACTTTAGGGAGGTTTTGAGGTATTCACTCAAAAGGGAATGGAGAGAGTATTAATTATATATGCATTGGATAAGCGTAAACAAGAAATTGAAAATATTTTCCTTTTAATAAGTACTGCCAAGTATAAATTTAACTTTTTCTTTATAAAGGTTCCATCTTTATGATGAAGGAGTTAGACACAATTTCAACGTGTTCATTTTAAAAAATGATAATTACACGAAGGAGGACATCGACCTTGATTTCCGGTACATAGCGTAGATTGGTTGAAAACAATCTAGGGGTAAACTGGTTACTATTAATAGACCAAAGAAAGGTATTCATCTCTCTAAATATAGCAATATCAAAAGTTTATATAAATTTAAATTAATTGAACCATTAAATACAAGATATTAGATTATTATAAAATAAAAAGATATATTCACTATTTAATCTATTCCAATTTATGAGATTTTTATTATTTAGACTATTAATATAAACCTTGTTGAAGTATTGGATAATCGAAGACCAATTTTGGATGTCTAACTGAACAAAAGACAATTGCACCTTTGAGATCAAATAATTGGAAAACTAACCCAAATAACCCTCAAATATATAATTATCCGCCCCATGTCCCTTCTAAACTAATTACCCACTGTACCTCCTCGCCCAAAATTATTTACCCGACGTACCCCCTCGCTCAAAACCCTTCTTCCATGATATCATCGCCGTATATTTATATGTCGTGATAGTATCATGGAGGACTAAGAAGTCCTTCTCTTAGTCCTCGTGATACCGTCTCAGTATATTTGTATACCACGATGGTATCCATGGTCCCAAGGATTGTCTCATTGAAGGATTGAAGCAGTCCTCCATGATACCGACACAATATATGTATATAAGATGATGGTATCATAGAGTTTTTTTTTCGAGAAAAGTGTGTCCTTTTGAATAAATGAACATGATCATCCATAATACCATCTCAGTATATTTATATATCATGATGGTATCATGGAGGACTAAAAAAAGACTGAAGCAGTCTTCCATGATACAATAAAGATATTTATATCATGTATTGTTAGATCGTAATTTGGGGGCATTTGGGGTAAATAGTTTTGATTTTTTTCAGGGGTACGAAAGTAATGGGAATAGACACACTTGAGGACGAGTTCAAAGATTCAATAGGAACAACACTTAGTTGAGGTGTCAAAATGGAAAAAAGGGACAAAGTTAGGGTACTGCATATGCATTAAGCCTATAAATAATTTCATACTTCATGTAGTCTTGACTCCTGAAAGTAATTCCTGATTCCTTGTATTTCTTATTAAATATCGCCGTCTAACCACTCGTTTATCACTTTTTGTGCTAACATTCTTCTATCCTTCTCGTTGTGATATATGGTCATTCTACTTATAAGTCACTCATTTAATATGGTTGGCTTACCGTTTGTCCTCACCCTTTGCGATGTGTTTTTTATATTTCATTCGTTCTTATTGCCTCTTAAGCTGTTGTATTTCTAACATTACAGTTGAATATCTAAGATGAGTTTACACCATCTCTATTAATCTTACGAACAATTACAACACCATGATGTTTCCCCCCCTAATTTTATTGGGAAAGCTAAAGGAGTTACAAAGTCGGCAAATCGAAAATAAGGAGGTGGACAAAAATTGAGAGTTGAGACTATGCCGAGGTCCATTTTGTACCATAGAGCTTAGCCCATAATCAAGCAGTGATCATAATTTCATGACGCAGCCTGTTGGGACGTTCCCATTTAATTTATAGCTATTTTTTCCAAAAATATCTAACAACTCCTATATATAATTTTTTATGATATAAAACCATCTAAAAATCAGAAGAAGGGAGTTTTGAAATTCGAATATGTAAAGTGAGTTCAAATCAATTGGTATTATTAAAAAGCTCAAAGACATTAGTAGAAATGGAGATTGATAGTTCAACTTTCAGAAAAATTACTCTTAATTTCGAACACATACGTCTGAAATTCGGAAATTAAAAGCTTAACTTTAGATGTGTATGTCGGAAGTTTGCCCTTAGCTAGCCAAACTTTCTAACACTTGAAGTTTGAAACTTCCAATACAAACTTCAATTGCATATGTCCGAAGTTTGGCCGTAGCAAGTCAAACTTCCGCGCGTATGTCGCAAATTTGCTTGCACAAGAAATATGCCAGACTTTCAGGCTAACTTTGTAACTTCAGATGCAAATTCAATTGCATATGTTGAAAGTTGATTCTGAAGTTGCTAAACTTATAAAAAACTAAACAACAAAGCTACAATTTAGATGGGTGTGCCAAAATCGGGTACCTGTGCACTAGCCCCTTATTAGCGGTCCTTTATTTCTAATTTAGTTAGACTTTGCACTTACCGAAACTAAATATGACTAGCTTAATTAACTTCTTTTAAAAATAAATATAAATATTTACTACACAAAACAAACTACTTCCTCCATTTCAAAATAAGCAGTGTTTTAAAAGGAGATAATCGGCTGGCTAATCATGTTTTCCCCCTAATTTTATTAGGAAAGCTAAAGGAGTTCCAAAGTGGGCACATCGAAATATGGAGGTGGACAAAAATTAAGAGTTGAGACCATGCCGAGGTCCATTTTGTACCATAGAACTTAGCCCATAATCAAGCATGGATCATAGTTTCATGACGCAGCCTATTGGGATGTTCCCATTTAATTTATAGCCTTTTTTTTCAAAAATATTTAACAACTCCTATGTATAAATTTTTATGGAATAAAACCATCTACAAATCAGAAAAAGCGAATTTTGAAATTCGAATATGTAAAGTGAGTTCAAATTATTTGAATATTATCGAAAAAGCTTGAAAACATTAGTAGGAATGAACAGTGGCGGACCTAGAATTCAATGGTCCTAGGTGCTCATCTTAAAATCAACAAAAAAATATATTGCTTTGTGTAGGGTTTGAACTCCACTACTCCTTGGCCTTGGCTTAGCCTTAAGCCTTCCACCTTTTAACCAAAGCATCACGATCTTTTATTACTTCTTGGGTGCTATTTATTATTTTATACAAAATTTCAATATTTTCTATATGTCTACATAGAGTATCCGCTTGGGCTAATGGGTGCTCGAGCACCAAAACCTAATACATGGGTCTGCCCCTGGGAATGAAGATTGGTAGTTTAAATTTAAAAAAAAAACTACTCTCAGTTTCAAATATATACATTTGAATTAAGACATTAGAAGCTTAACTTTAGATGTGAATATCGGAGTTTGGTCTTGACAAGCCAAACTTTCAACACTTACAGTTTGAGACTTTCAATACAAATTTCAAACGTATATGTCAGAAGTTTGGCCATAGCAAGTCAAACTTCTGAGCGCATGTCGCAAGCACAAAAAATATGCCAGACTTTCACGCGAATTGTGTAACTTTGGACACAAATTCAATTACATATGTTGAAACTTGAAAGTTAATTCTAAAATTGCTAAGCTTATAAAAAATTAAACACTGCAGCTACAACTTAAATGGGTGTGTCAAAATCTGGTATATGTGCACTAGCCCTTTTTAGCTGTCCTTTATTTCTAATTTATTTAGACTTTGCACTACCCAAACTAAATATGACTAGCTTAATTAATTTCTTTTATAAATATTTACTACACAAAACAAACTACTTCCTCCATTTCAAAATAAGTTTTGTTTCACAAAATCAAGAAAATATTTGTGTTTCGATTTTACCTTATTATTTAAATAAACGTAATTTCACATGACCAAAAAACCATTAAAGATCCACTTCTCATTCAAGATATTTGATTAAAGATAAATTAGTAAAAATAATTCTTACTCTCTAGAACAAGTGAGTAGTCCCTTTTTTTTTTAATTGTTGTGCCAAAAAAATACCTCTGAAAAGGGGGAAGTAGTGTTTACTTAAGTTTATTATTATTATTATTATGATATTAAAATGACAAAAATTGAAAACTCAAAAGTCTGGTTGGGCGCACATTAAGCCACATGTTCCACTTACGTGCTGCTACATAAACCGTCCACGTAAATCTCTCTCTCTCTAACTAACCTTTAAACAGTAGATACACATTGCAGCAGCAGCATCACTACAATTAAAAAAAACCCAGACTTTTTCTGTATTCAATTTGCAATTCAGTGGAAAGGTGAACGGATCATGTCACGTTTAATCCAAGCTCGATTGGCTCTCTCCAGATTCTTGTAAGCCATTTTTTGGCCCTAACTTCATATTTTTCATTCGAATATTTAGTACAGAATATAAGAAGAAACTGAAATGCTCGTTTTGTTTTGTTTTTAATGGTTATGTTTAATTTTCTGCATTGTTGATTGTATCTGTATATTGTGGATTTTGTTAATTTTGAGTTAAGGAACGTATTGCGTGTGAAGAGAGGTTTTAAATCCCAATTTATAATGTGAAACAAATGGCCTAAATATATACCTCGACATTCTGTTGGAGAACAAGGGGAAAATAGAACAATAAATGTTATTTATTTATGGAAAAAAATACAAATAGGTTTGAGTCGTGCGATGCACTGTCCTAAGAAACTATTTCAGCAGTATGAAAGTTTCCTAGGATTAAACAAGTCTTCGTCTATTAGAGGGAGTAGGAACAACAAAATATAAAAAGAGACGAACAAGTTGTGTACGAAAGTATTTATGATGGAACGATAGTTAGGCTAATTTTTGGTATTCAAATGATGGAATCATAATGGGGTATTTATAGGTGTAGGAGATGAGTCCACTTTGCTGAGAGCATGACACGTGTCACATTTTGGTTCACCTTTAGAACACTTGTCCTAAAAAATGACAAGTGTCAAGAACCTGCCATTTTGGCTAATTAAACATTGATACATGTCCAAATTAGGGCAAGTGTAACTAACCTGCTGGTTAGCCAATAGTCTTTGGGCACTTGTCCACAAGACATGACATTTGGACAAAGATTCTTTTGAAATATCTAATATTGCCAACATTTATTGTTCTATGTGCCCCTTATTTCTCCAACAATGTAAGAAATTATGACAAACAATGTTGTTTCCGATACTATTGCTGATACTACCAAAATTTTTAAAGGGAAGTGCATCTCAATGCAAGAAAAGATTTTGGAAAAATGACAATTCGGCTAAGCCCAAAATGATTTTGGCTAAAGGGGATGATATAATTGTTGTGGTCATTTCTTAAATAAAACCTATGTCCAATATGAGAGATTGAGTGATAGACTCTGGTGCTACTAGGCACATTTGATGAATTCACTTAATGAGAGTGGAGTGGGGCCGCTTCTATGAGATTTTGGTCAAGTCTCTAGGGCTCTCATGGATAATCAGGCATGCACATGACCTATTCGTGCAAAACCGCGTCGAACAGCATAATTGTGGGGTCACAATGTGGACTGCTAAAATCTTTGACATACAATAGGAATTATTGGTTCATGAAAATATTATTTTTCACCAATAATTTTGTAAGTCATATTTTACCCGTCTAAGTTTGGTTCATAGTCCAAAGACTATTGGCTGTTTGGGAAGATTAGTGACACTTGTCCTAAGTTGGACAAGTCGTACTGTTTTAATTGGCCAAAATGGGAGGTTCTTTACACTTGTCACTATTTAGGACAAGTGTCTAAAAGGTGAACCAAAATGTGACATGTGTCATGGTTAGTAACGAATGTCCCACTTGTCATGTTCTTAGAAAAGTGGGTCCATCTCCTATACGGCTATACCTATAAATACCTCATTATGATTTCATCATTTGAATACCAAGAATTAGCCTAACTATCACTGGTTCATACTTACTCTCTTTCACAACTTGGTGGGATAGTTATCTACTTTTTGTTGTTCCTGCATCCTTTAATAGAGGAAGGCTTGTTTAATTCTGGGAAACTTTCACACGGTTGAATAGTTTCTTAGAACAGTGCACTGTATAAATAACATTTGCTGTTCTTTTTACGGCTCCTTTTTTTAGTCAGCTTTATCATGCTTTGTATAGTATTCTGCCATGACTTGTTTTACTGCTTTGAATTGCTTGTTCTTGTGCCGAGGGTCTCCTGGAAACAACCTCTCTACCTCCCAAGGTAGGGATAAGGTCTGCGTATACTCTATCCTCCCAGACCCACTTATGTGGGATTTCAATGGGTATGTCGTTGTTGTTGTTGTTCTATTTTCCCTTGTTTCTCCAACAGATTGCCCTATAGAGTCTTATTGGTTCTTAAATGCCCTAGTTTTTAACTTGAAAGGAAAAGGCATAATACGACAGCTTAACTTGGGGGTTAAGGTTGTCAACTGTTAAGTAACCACCCCAACTTTGAGAATGCATATCTAGGCACCTCAACTCGGTTTATGTTAGCCCCATAAACACGTGCGAAATGCCATGTAGGATGTCATGTAACTCACACTAAATTCCATGTAGGATGGGTGTGTTTACGGGGAAACTTAAATCAAGTCAAGGTGTTTAGATGTGCATTCTCAAAATTACTTGCCAGTTGAGGTCAAGTTAAGGTGTCTACTATGTGTTATGCCAAAGAAAAAAGAATCCAATACTTCATTATATGCGTAGCTGAAGAGATATTTTTGGTGCGAGATACCACAACACTATTAACAATAAAGAAAGATACCACAATATTAAAGCTGTGGTCTAAATATGGGATGTGTTCTTGAGTTTTCAAGTTTTTATTGATAAATAAGCCTAAAACATCTGAAGCAGTTTATTTCTGTTGCACATGACTAGAATGATCATGGAATTCCAAGGTATCTCAATTCCTCCATATTAGCCACTGAACTTCTGTTTAGATATTTTTGCTGGTCATGATGTTATTCTTGTTTAGATATCTGTAGATTATCTATACACTCCTAGGACTGTGCATTTGGTAAGTTTTCTCCTCTCATTTTTGCTTTATTGCCTAATTTACTGGGAAACCATTACTTTTTTTGTTGTAAAATTGGGGTATAATTTCAATCATTTGGAGATTTATGTCCTTCTAGTTTGGCTGATTTACAATTTTTTAAACAGGAGTGTTGCATCATCCAGAAATGTGCGGTTTTTGTCAACTGAATTCAATAAAACAGATGAGCCTTTTAAAGTTGAGGAAGCAGAAACAGTAAATACGCCTCCACCACCAACGGAGAAGGTGTTAACGCTTTTAAAGTTTTAGTGGGACTATATCACTTTCAATATGTTGCTGCTTGCACTCACTCATTTGAAGTCTCTTTAAACTTTCACTTCAGTTACTTGTGCTCGGTGGAAATGGATTTGTCGGCTCACATGTGTGCAAAGAAGCTCTGGATCGTGGTCTCACAGTTGCTAGTCTTAGCAGGTATTTAGCTTCACTTTCATGGTCAGTTAGTTATATATGTCTGCTGTACTGGAGCATGAGCATTTCCTTAGGAACTGTCTCGTCAGGTACTTCTAGTTTTTGCAGGAATTTGTCCTTTTTTTGGGTGCTAACAAAATCCAATATTCTTGACTACATCATCTCAAGTGACGAGTGACCTCCGATTTTTTCTTTTATATGTACCATTTGCACCTTCTGGCGAATATGATCATTTCTATTTTGTCTAATCTTGTGAAAGTGCATATCAATCTAAACATCCACATTTACACTCATCTTGTGGAATATGTTTGACTTTAGAGGTCGAAAATTCACCCCTATATAACTTTGCTAGTCTCACTATTGTTTTATAGAACTTTCTTTTCAATTTGGTAGATATCCATTAATGTAATATCATCTGCAAATAGCATACATCATTAAAATCTATCTTATATATAGTTCACTAGCTTATCCATAACTAGAGTAAAAAAATAGGCGCTCAATGCAAATCCCTAGTGTAAACTCATGGGGAAGAGGAACTCCTTTGTATGTCCTATCGCGTATATGACTGTTCCTTCATACATATACTTTCTATGAGATTCATATATTTAATATGAATTTCTTTTACTTTCTATGAGATTCATATATTTAATGTGAATTTCTTTTTTTCTCCGGTCGTAGCTGAGACCACTTTTTATATGCTTATTCTCCAGATCAATATGTGTAGATCCTTTCTCCTCTTCCTATAAAGTTCCATTTTTCAGCAACAAATACAACATCTGATCTAGCAGGCGTAAATCCAAATTGGTTTCTTTCCTCTAATTCTAAGCACTATCATTATTTACCACGATTTCATTGTATAGCTCATAAGTTTGACGTGATGAAGTTCGCACAACTTTGAATATCTCATTTGTTCTTATGTATTGGAATCAAGGTAGTCTTGCTCCACTTGGTTGACATCCTTCCACTCCTTTACAGCATTAGATAGCTTGGCACACCACACTACTCCAAATCTTTAGGGGGTTCATTTATATGGAAAAAAGTGTTTACATGTACATAATTACTCTTTACCAATCAACTTGAATTAAGGTTACTTTGTAAAGATTGATAAGCTTAACATTACCATTCTCAAAATTAAAAAAATAATAATAAGCTTAATGAAGGACTGGAACTGGCTGTTGCATTAAAGTTAACTTGTTCTGAACATTCTATCTTAATGGGTTTTCCTCTTGCATGAATTCTCTCTCGTGACGGAGTCTTTGTTTCCTTATCCAAACGAAAACTGAAGAGGAATTATTATCTGACAAAGTGAATGCAATTTGTTTATAATCATTTAGGGGAAGAGAATTTGCCTATCAATCCTCTCAATATTAGGCACCATGTTGTAGGTTCTTTTTTTCCTTGCGCTATCTGTTTCCATATGTCAATGCAAAACCATGGATGACAGGAAGTTTTTTTTTTCTCCCCTCTTTTTTAAGTTCCACGTGCATACCGTCTATATGTAATATAAATGTGCTTAAAATAGTTTTTGGACTTAGTCAAAGGGAGTGGGGCAGTCTAAGTGTCCTGTTGTGTCCTCTTATCATCTATCGTATTCTGAGGTCCCTCTAGGCTATGACCCTTCTCTAGTTGGCATTCTTGTTAGGTTGCCAATCTTGTTGCTCAAATCATTTTTTGGCCTTTTTGTAGAACAGGAAGGTCGTCGATACAAGATTCGTGGGCTAACAGTGTGATTTGGCATCAAGGTTGGCTATTTCTCATCGTGCAACTTACCCTTAACTCTTCTTTTGTATGATGCTGATGGGCCTTCTATGCATTTCTCCTCCTGACAGGAAACCTATTTTCAACTGATTCATGGAAGGATGCACTCAAGGGAGTAACTTCTGTTGTATGTACTGCCTCTAGCCCTGAATTTTACCATAATTGCTAGCTGTAATCTTTAGTGGGTTAAAGCAGGCTGAAGCAGAAATGCTGCTACCTATCTTTTGTTGTTGTTTTTTTTTTTTTTTTTTTTTTTGAAAATTCTTTTGTTGGTTCTGTTTATCTCCTCCTTTTTGAGGGTGTGGATAATTTGAAAGTTTCAGTGGTTGCTGGCAAGATTTTCCTCCTTTTAGTCGGTAATCCTTCTAAGAAACTTGTTGGCTGCCACGTTTAAAGATTTTCCCTTTTCTTTACAAAAATTGGTAGTCGTGTTTTAATTTTGCAAAAGATGCGTTGTTAATATGTGGTATTTTCTGAAGAATCGTTTTTATGACAGAAGTGCTCATCTGTGGTAAAAACTGAAGAATATGTTTTGGGTCATTGATGCTGATATAATTCCGCTGGCTGTTGCTGATGGATTCTTTTCGTACTGAAACTTCTCCTGACCTATGTGCATGATAATATTAGGAAGAGTTGATTCTCCATGTTATGAAGGGACTATCTGGTTTATCTTTGTTTAATAGGGTGTAAGAAGTTAGATACAGTATGCAAGTAGTCAATCAGTCAGATTGGTTGTACCAGAGAGAGAGAGAGAGAGAGAGAGAGAGAGAGAGAGAGAGAGAGGGAGGGAGAGAGTGTGTTTGTTACTATGGGGTGTCTGGGATCCCTTCACAGAGGTCTTGGGTTCAAGCCCTAATAAGAACTTCTTGCTAGAGACTCTTACGCCTAGCGGCCTACCCGGCGCAAACCTGGATTCGTTGGGCTAGTGGGCTTCGTGTTTCGGATACTGGATGGTTACATAAGAAAAACCAGAGAGAGAGAGAGAGTTTGTCTCTTATGCTGCTTATTGAACAGAGTCATAGAATAATTGGACTAATTGATGCAGGTGTATAATTGGTGTGAGACTAGATGTTATCGACTCTACTATCTTATTACCTTCAAAACTGAGAATTTTTGCTATGTGAATAAAGGAAAGTAAGTTGGATCCCTAGTGGTTTGAAAATGAATAGGGTCATTTATAGAGCTTCACAATCTCCAGAAAACATTTAAATTTTCCTGTACTGGTGGATAGCCTTATCTATTTCTTTTCATTCACAGCGTCAATTAAATGGACTTACTGATAAAGTATGTCTTCCCTCCTCTTTAGGTTCTGAGATATTTGTCTATGCTTTTTCCAGTTAAAGACTTAAAGTTACTGATCCAATTCAATCTGATTGTCGTGAAGTCTCTCTGAACTGCCACTATGTTCACAGTTTCTTCTTATGTTATTTATATGAGAAGTTATGACGACTGGTTGTTTTCTCTCTTATGCAATGGCAAAACATTTTTGCAGATTTCTTGTGTTGGTGGGTTCGGCTCTAACTCGCACATGTATAAAATCAATGGGACAGCTAATATAAATGCCATCAGAGCTGCTTCAGAAGAAGGTATTAGCTAGTTATAAAAGTCTACTTAAGCACCTCTCCATATTGGTATGAGATCAGCTTTATACTTTTTTTTTTTTCCTCAAACCATGAAAACTATGATTCCTCATTGCCATAAGAGAAGCTTAGTTGTATAAGTAGATAACTTTACCTGAATTAGAATGATGTAATGCTATGAAGTCCCTAATTAATTGCTATGGATGGAATCCTGCCTCTTTCTACCAATCAAAGCACCTTCCACAGTATTAAGATAATTCTTGTTTTTTTTTTTAAAATTATTTTTCTCTCTGGCCTGAATTTTGAAGTCTTAGAGATTCCTGTTGAGAACATGATTAAATAAATAAAAGTGTACTATCTCTAACAACTTAAGCCTTTAGATGAGATGGTCACATAGTTCAACATGGTATTAGAGCAGGCAGAGGTCCTGGGATCGAGTCTCACCGCCACTATTATCAAAAAGAATTTCCACGTGCTTGAACCATGAAAAAGAATCAGGCTTGCACGTGAGGGGTTGTCGAGAATATGATTAAATAAATAAAAGTTACTCTCTCTAACAGCTTAAGATTTTAGATGAGATGGTCACACAGTTCAACAATTCCTGTTGGGAATTCACATTGAATATTGCTTATACAGTTGATTGCTTCGTTTTGACCTGGATTTTTAATATTTATTGCTGCCTGAAGAAGGTAAAAGTAGGTTAATTGCCTGTAAGGACCCAATATTGATAGCATTTGTAAGTGATGTTGAACTGTTGGAAAGGGTCTTTATTACTTTTGAGGAGCATATTGCTCTAACCAAGCATTTCAGCTCTTTATTACAAATCCCGATGGGAGTTTAGTATTGATATTCGATGTATAAATTTCTTTTGACAGGTATAGTTGAGGGTTTTTTTGGGGGGTGGGGGGGGGGGGGGTGGGGTGGGGGTGTCTTGTTGATTGGACTTTGTGAGCCCTATCTAAGTAGGAGGAAAGACTCCGAAAACATTTCCTTATTCGGTAAATAGTATTTGGGATATTCAAAAGAACCTAATTTCTTTGGTGCGGTGATTAATAACTACTCCCCTGTCTCAACGCCACCCAAAAACAGTAATGGTGGATATATTGGTGAATGATTTAGTAATTTTTGTAGCATAGTGTATTGGAAGTAAAGTGGTTAGATAACTAATTGGTGCAGCCATAGGATCAACGATCAACAATTCGTAAAAGAATTGCATCTTCAAGGGCATGATCAGTTATTTCATGAGTTTACCTTCCTTCTTCTTCCTAGTGTCCGTACGAGTAGATAACAGTGACCTAACTTACCTTCTGGAGGACCCTTAGTTTGGACATCTCTTCTACCTTTAAACTTTTGAGCCTTAAATATGCGTATCACACTTCTTTCAAATGGAACTTAATTTCTTTTCTCACTAGTTTCATTTCTTTTGAAGTTTTGACTGTAGAGAAGTGGAGTTATCTTATGATTATTTTGGCTTTCCCTAAGTACCATGATCACGTTCCAATGCTCAAGACATGCAGTTGGAACCGATGCTCTCCCTAGTCTCAACTGAATGTTCGGCACTAAGATGCTATGCGGATGTTCGGCATCATTCCACTAATAATATTATTCTATACAACTTTGATATGTGTTAAGAAATCAAAATTATTTAACCATTCTAACTTTGAAGTTGCATACAACTTTGATATGTGTTAAGAAATCAAATTTTTTTAAGCCAAACTAGCTTCTCAATCATTACTTATAATTTTTTTAAACTACAACTAAAATAATTTGTAAGTGTATTAACATCTTAAACTTTGGGTAACACCATCATCTAAATGGGAAATGAGAAGTACTACAAGAACAAACCAGTGTAATCCCACATGTGGGGTCTGGGAAGGGTATTGCGCTTGCAGACCTTACCCCTACCTTGAGAAAGTAGAGAGGGTGTTTCCAATAGACCCTCGGCTCAAAGAACGGTGAAAAAGAGGCGATGGCAATAAGAGCCTGTTTGGATTGGCTTATTTGGGTGCTTTTAAGCCAAAATCGCTTTAAGCACTTTTGTAGTGTTTGGGTAAAATAAAGAAAGTGCTTTTAAGCACTTGTTTTTAAGCCAAAATGACAAAAATAATCGAGTTCTACCTATATCCATCTTCAAATCACATAAAATGGAAAGAACAACTTTCCGGCCTTCCACTTCCCGCTTGGGGAACAGTCTCTGGATGTTCCAGTAGCTTTGCCCGAGAAAAAGCAAAAAATTGACTTTTTGAAGTCAATAAAGATCATATAATAAAGTGGCGGGTTAGATAGCAAGAGCAACTAGATCGGTAATGGAAAGGATGGCTAAAATGGATAGATCTCTTTTACCCGGGGTCTAATCGGATACCTTGAAAAGCTCTCATCTTTTTGTCTAGAACAATCGAATCAAGAGGAGCGGAGAGCGAACAAAATCCGCTTTGGGGTGAATTCCTCCCCGAAGTTGGCGCTAATTGAACCCTAGATTATGAGCTTGCGATTCAAAGCTCTCGTACGAGATCTCGTTGGCATGCCCTACCAAATGAAAAAGCCAAACCTTAGAGTTTCGCCGGCAAATTGCCTATTCCTTATGACTTCTAGGCCTCTTCTAGGCTTTCTGACTCTAAGCAAACTGAACCCACGGAACTCCCTTTGCTTTGTCTCGGGATCGACTCAATCAATGAGAACCACAGCGAAATGCTCGGATCTAGTAGGTTGGGTAGCTTTTGTTATCTTTTTTTCCATTTGAATTTTTTATGCTCCTAATGTTTTGGGGCATCCCGACAATTATATACCTGCTAATGCGATGTCCACCCCGCCTCATATTGTGCCAGAATGGTATTTCCTACCGATCCATGCCATTCTTCGTAGTATACCTGACAAATCGGGAGGTGTTGCCGCAATAGCACCAGTTTTTATATGTCTGTTGGCTTTACCCTTTTTTAAAAGTATGTATGTAGGTAGTTCAAGTTTTCGCCCGATTCACCAAGGAATCCATGTATCCAAATGGATCAATCTTGTTGGGAGGTACTGGGCCGGAGCAATGAGCCTATTTGAAGTGGCCCATTTCGTACCAGAGAAGCCTATGTATGAACAAGGATTAATTTGACTTCCCCACCTAGCTACTCTAGGTTGGGGGGTCATAAGTATATATATACTTGGGTAAAACAAAGAAAGTGCTTTTAAGCACTTGTTTTTAAGCCAAAATGACAAAAATAAGCCAAAAACCATTAGCTAGAATTTCTAACTTATGGCTTTTGGCTTATAAGTTACAAGCCATAAGCCCATCCAAACGGGTTCTAAGTAGAAACAATAACAAGATAATAAGACAACCGAGGCTAGAGAAACAAATGGGACATGAGAAGTACGCCTCATTTTTAGAACTTTGGTATTGCTCGTTCCATCTTCGAATGTGTGGCCATTCAATATGTTTTTATGACGGTGGTTTCCTGCTTGTACCGCGACTAGTTATTCCATATACTTGCTACCTTTCACGAGCACAGGTACTGATAACCCTGTCCACCAAGGCTTGTGCAGATAGGAAGAAACCACCTAATATTTTTTGTCTCCGTTGGCTTTGAACTTGAGACCTCATTGTTCGACATTGACTGCTAGGACCACACCCTTGGGTGCAAGTGGTCATTCAATATTTTCCTAATAAGAACGGCAAGAGTTTATGAAAACGTATTTGTTGGTTGTGCAGAGTATATTCCTAGTATATTTCAAGGTAGATTTGGTTCTTACTTTGTGTGGGATAGTGTGGGGCATTCATGATAAGCAGTTAATGATTTCTTGAGTGAGATTAGAAAGCTTTACTTCTTGGATTTATTCTGTTTGAGCATAAGTCATCCGCTTCCTTGTATTCTTCCTCCTACAAATAACCTTCTTTTGCCATATCATTCACGTTTTGGCCTATGTTCGCTTTTAGAGGGTTATAAAATAATCACCTATACCTTTGAATGGTGAGATTTTTCATCTCCAGTATACCAAACTAATAATAAATAACAATATTTTGAGATCATCTATGCATTAGAAGTTCTTACACATTCCAGGGATATCTTTGCAATGTATGTACTTATGTAAACACTCGAATTACTGCTTTAATGTTATCTTCATCAAATAAACAGTGTATCTCTTCACTAGACTCTTTAACCTATATGCACATTTTATCGGTTTGCATTGGAGATCAGATCCTCAGTTTGCATTATGAATGTCTTGTTTAGGCATCAAGTGTGGATAAACTACTAAAAACTGTTTTTGCTGAAGAACTACATTATACATTTTTTATGTATGAGGACTGTCTGCTGTATTGGTAGATCTGATATGTTGTGTTCATGCTGGAGTGGTCGATGTAATGTTGTTATAATATATTTTATTTCTATGTGCAGGAGTTAAAAGATTTGTTTACATCTCTGCTGCAGACTTTGGTGTTGTAAATTATGTATTACAAGGTTATTATGAGGGGAAGGTATAAGCCCAATACTTTTGATTGATGTAGACGAATGACTAATTAAGAATGTGCAAAAGATGTCAACTGCTACTTACAGAGTACTAAAAAGGCATTGTGTAGTATGTTGTCCTTGGTGATTCAACTTTTTATGTTTTCGGGGGTCCCAAAGAAATTTCTGTCAGGCATGAGCCAAGAGCTATTGCGAGTCTTGAATGTCAACTCAATTAATTTGTTTTCTTTTGAAAATCTTTCTTGGTTCAATTGAATAATCTGGCGTTCTTCAATTGTTAGGCTCTCCCTTTCTGTCGTGCAGAAGACATGTTGAGGTTCAAAATGTTTTTCTCTTGGTTTGAGTTGTACAAAATGTCTCCTACCAACACTTGTTTAGGATTGTCTTTAATGCACTTCACCTGGTTTAAATCCTTACCCTTCTGCTCTATCAGTCCTGCTAGTGTAAACATTTTTCTCCCCTTCTCGTGTCCCTAGATGTTGGTACAAGCCATCTAGCGCTTCCCCTCGGGTTTTATTAATAGCCTTCTTAGCTTCCCTCTTAGCTCTCTTTGTATTCTTCAAAGGTTTTTTCCTCTTCTGTTTTTGACAACTTCCTAACACTCTTTTAGCTTTCAATTTGTACATTCTCATTCCACCACTTCTACAGGATGTCTATGTCTCCCTCTAAGTCCAAAGCTCCCTTCTCCTGTAGTTTTTATTATAACACAAACTAGATAGCGCCATTTAATGTCCAACACCTAATTTGCGATTATTTTCTAGTAGTATCGTTTTCTCCCTATTCTTAAGATTTTACATCTAAGGTCACTAACCTATGTTGTGTCGTCATCGCTTCTCTTGGAATAACCTTACATTCATTACGTGTAAATATATCACGTCTTCTAGTAAGGATAAAGTCTACTTGACTATGGTTACCGTGAGAATCTCTTTTCTAAAATATGTATTAGTTGCCACTAAATCATAAGCTAAAGCGATTTCTAAGATAGTCTTCTCTTCTTCATTCCTAGAACCATAACCATACCCCGTGACTTGATCTAAACCGTCGCTTTATTTACCTAGTGAGCATTTAAATATCTCCTTACAAAGATTTGTTGTTTTCCTGGAATCCCTTGAACCAAGGTGTCCATTAATATCATTGACTTTCTCCTTTCCCCGTACAAGTCTTAATGCAACTCGTTTTACCTCTACAATCTTAAGTCCTGGTTCTACAATAATTCCACCCCGTTCCTATTTTTATTTATCCCACAATATCTCAATTTTTAACCTGTGGTACCCATTTCTCTAGCCTTTTGCCCTCTCCATTTAGTTTCCTGTAGGCATGCGAATTCCCCTTACTTATAAGTGACTAAATATTCTATAATAAACACATAGTATCTTAAGGTATTTTATATAGTATTTTGTAATAGTTTCCTTGCTCAATGTTATCATTGTCAAAAAAAAAAAAATAGTTTCCTTGCTCATGTTTAATGGATCCAGACACATATGATATGCTACTCATGGTCAGATAGAGGTGTAGTTGGGATCATTTGATTAACTTAGATGCTGTGCTTGTTCTTTGGGTTGGTAATTTCAAACCTCTAAGAAAATGCTTGGGGCAGGTTGATAATTCCCCCAGGAGGTCCTCTGCTGTTTGGAATCATTCATTTCTAAAAAAAAAATAGTAGACACTAGAGCACCAGTTATGTCAATTCCATCTCCACTCCCCATCTTTACCCCAAAAAGGAAAAAACAATGGTAAGAAGAATTTTCAAATGGACTTCGGGTACCTTAGATGTAAACAATTTTGGAGGACTTGCACGGACAAATTGAATAAATAAATATTAGGGTCTAGGATGTAATAGTGAAGGAATAATTAAATTGGCACACAGTGGTGGAGGTTACTGTTAGGTAGGTTGTGAGGGGATAAAATTTTGAGAACTTGTGAAAGTGACCTTTTTGTTCTTCTGTCTCATGTCTGTATTATGCATGCAGAGAGCTGCTGAAACTGAGCTGCTAACAAGATATCCATATGGAGGTAAGCTGTTTCGGTTTTCATTGGGTACCTAACCACTTTTAGGTGCGGCCAGTCCACTATGTCTATTTAACTGTGTGAAAAATTTCTTTGTTTCGTGTGGGGTGATACGGTTATTTTTCGCAAACTTTTGATAAGTTAATATCTTTAGATAACTGTCAGCAGATCATAACCATAAGTTCAACTTAATTTTCTGTCCTGTTCTTCACTTACTTCGTCCAAACACTTTCTGGTAGGAGAACTCACTGCATGAGCAATGTAACACGCTATTCGAGCTTCTTTAGGGATTCCCTCTCCGATGATTTAGCTAGTTTCTTGGTATGCCTTTATAGTAAATTACACCAGCCCATTAGAGGCGGCTTATGCAACATGTATCAGTGAAGGGTTGGAGGAATTATGTGAGGAGCATTTAGATGGATGGAAGACAGTATGCTGAATTGGTGACCTATTAACAGGTGGCTCAAATTAGTTTGTTAAAAAATTTGAGGATTATTGAGTTTAGCACTTATTCAGCCTAGCTCCACAAAACACAGGAGAAAAGAGCAAAAGGATTGATAGAGAAACAGTATTTGTTAAAGATGGAACTTTTCCTGGAATGATGGACCTGATGCTTTTCACCTTTATTTTGTTTCATAAGATAGTAATTCTTGGAAGATAATTTCTACTTATGATTGTGTTTTTGTTCTGATGCTTAAGGCAAAGTGTTAGACTCATCTCATGTTCGTAAAAAATCATCTGGTGGTATCATGTCTTTTTCAGGAATAATTCTGAGGCCAGGATTTATCTATGGAACCCGTCGTGTTGGGAGCATGAAGTTACCCCTCGGTGTAGTTGGTTCTCCTCTAGAGATGGTGGGTACAATTTGCTTAATCTTACTCCTTTTCAGGTAGCACGACTAATGCACATACTGCTTCATCATCCTGGAAAATGAACTAAATTTGTACTACTCACGTTGAGTTGCATTTTTTCTTTTTATCATGTACATGCTAGAGAGGTTAGTTTTTCGTTTCGTCTAGCAGTCGTTCCTTAATGAAACTACTTAGGTTATTAAATTGAGCATTGCTCTATTATAAAGCCCCCCCTCAAACTCCGTTGTTCCCTCTGCACAAAATAAACAAATAAAATAAGTAGCATGGAAAAGAAACATGACTCTTTCCTTTGCCTCCCGTCAGATCCATACAATTGAATGGTCGTGCTATATGAATCTTTCATCCCCGCAATATTTTCCTATTTGTGCATTGTGATAGTTTCTCTTGGTATGTTTGTACATTGTTGGTTAAAGGTTCTGTTGGTTACATTTTCAGATTCTGCAACGTGCAAAACCACTGAGTCAAATACCCCTTGTTGGGCC
>NC_081342.1:64339127-64452080 GCF_029784015.1 Lycium ferocissimum
GATTAAGGTGGTATTGTACTCGTAGAGATTGAAAAAGGAAGGAGATTTTGGACAAACATTATGCCAAAGTTTATCGTGCACAATCCTCATTCGAGTTGAGGATTCATTAATAGTCAGTACACGAAGTTTTGAAGGTTGATAGCCATCTGTGTGTTTTCTAAAGAAGTAAGAAGCAGGCAAAGTGGACGACACATTATTTTTGCACTCAAGTAAGTAACCGTCTCGGCCACATAATTTTGATCTCACACCACCTCCCCAGAAAGGATACTTAACACCATGTATACTTCCACAGTTGTAAGTACCTTCACAGTTTATACTCTCCCCTTCAAACAAAAAGCTGTTAGATGATGGAATAGTGACCAAGATTAGGAGGAAAAAAGTAGTTGTGAGGTGATATAAGGATAACATAATCATTGCTGGCTCTGGAACATATGATCAATACTTCAACTTTCAAAGTTACATATCAAGAACCGATCAAACTCTCTCTCAGTCTTGTTAAAGAGCAGAATCCAAATCTAAGTCAATGGAAACAGGTGAATCGAGTAGGAAACATGTACTCGCTCCGTCCACTTTTACTTGTCACGTCATGTACTCCCTCCGTCCACTTTTACTTATCACGTTTTGCTTCTCGATCCTCGGAGATAATTAAATTAGATTAATTCAATATTTTAAAACTATAATTTAGATGTTCGGAAACTATACGAAAAATACTATATGTTGCAAATATTCTCACATTAATAAGATGAAAATATACATCTTAAAATGTTGGTCAAAGTTTATGCAGTTTGACTCTCGAAAAATTAAACGTTTCTGAAAATATTTCTTTAATGCGCTGAGAAATTGTCAACATTGAACAGCTCTCTTAACCAAGACTTTGACCTGCTATCATTAAAACGGTACCAATATTCCGTTCCATGGATTTAATTCTTTTTCCCTCTTTTGAAATTGCAAATAGAGGTAAAAAATGCATATTAATTAAGTATGAGTAAAGTTTATGTCACCGGAACCTCCTCACTAAAGGTTTGACATTTCGAAACTATATATATATATATATATATATATATATATATATATATATATATATATATATATATATTAGTGACATAATAACGAGAGAATTATACAACCATGAGGTGTGGTGGGATGGTTGGGATCCCTTCACCCTTAACCATCGGTCTCAGTTTGAGCCCCTGGAATTGAAAAAAATTATGTTGGGAGCGGCGCGTCCAAAAATGGACCACTACAATGCGCAACCCGGATTATAAGTATAACTTTTGAGAAGTCATCATGCAAAAAAATGGATCATTAGTAGCCCGCCCTTAATTATTATGACTAGGTCATGCTTGATGCTACCCCACTTTGAGATGAAGAAGCTTCATAGTATCTGCATAAATCCGCGTCTGAGATAAACTCTTAGGACTTTTGACCAACCAAATTAATGTATAAACTTGTCTAGTCACTAGTTTGACTCTTCATAGCGCATGTATATATATAAATATAAGATGCTATGAAGAGTCAAACTAGGTCATGCTTGATGCTACCCCACTTTGAGATGAAGAAGCTTCATAGTATCTGCATAAATCCGCGTCTGAGACAAACTCTTAGGACTTTTGACCAACCATAACATCTTTTATATATATATATATATATATATATATATTAATGCGAAAATTATAATACATAAATATATATTAATGCGAAAATTATAATACATAAATAAAGGAAAGTGTGCTACAATTGAAACAATATAGCCAGGCGCAGTCGGTGTGATCTCTTGATCTCTTCTCTACCTCTCAAGTAACTAACTTTGGTTCAATTGTAGCACGCTTTCCTTTATTTATGTACTAGAGGGGGATGCCTATGCTGAGCACGGGCCTAACACGTCTTACAGGTTTGAGCTCGCGATGACAACACAAGTTTAAATATGACAATTTAGAGAGATATAACTGTGAAATAATAGTGGGAGTAGACATGAAGCAAAAGGAAACAAAAGTAATAATTAATTCTATTAGTTCCAGATTTGGGGTATAGAATCCAAGTTACGGAAAAAATAAGATCACTACAATTGCTTTTGGAGATTCTTCTCCAGTTTTTCTGTCACTTCCCTAAAGAACGTCACTATTTCATTGTTGTTTTGACCAATAAATTAGCATATACGTTTCTTGCATTTGAAGATGCATTTCTTTTCTATCTTCTGTTAGAACAAGAATGATAATAATAAAAGAAATCCAAAATAAACTTGCTTGGCTTAGAGGCACGTTAAGACGTTTCTTGAAGATAGTTGGAGTCTCTCCCACGAGCAAACGTAAGAATAAACAACAACTCTATCTTCGATTCAACTAAGCCATAACAAGTAGCATTCAAGAAAGTTGCTCTTCTATTCTTGAATTGGTGATTTCACCTTTTGATCAATGTCCCTCTAAAGTTTTAAGGGGAAATTGTTTTCTTCAAGTGCTTACCTTTTCCAAAAGAATGAAACACTATTTATAGGATAAAAATTACATAACATAAAAGTTTTCATTAAATAGGATTTAAAATAGGTTCATGAATTTTTCTTAAAATACATGCAACTTTCATGTAACTTTCAAGAACCTAAAACGTAAAATACTAAATGAAGAATGTATCTTCAAATTCACATTCATTTAGTTTGGAAAACTTTTACCAGATGAAATGTTTCAAAATTAATTAAAACATTAACTTAACAATCCCCCACTTGTTTCAAGAAATTTTGAAAATATGTTTGAGACATTAATCTAGTAATATGCATCAATAATGGTGTCTTTTGGACTTGAACCATTAGCTAGTGAATACATTCTAAATCATTGACTACTTAGTGAACGAATCTTGAACTAAGTAGATCATTAAATGAAGTAGAAAAATTTTCACGCACATTACTATGTTCCGGTGAAAATCGTAATCCTTTGACACCTTACGGCCATGTGTCCTGAATCCTTTAAACTAAGTGCTTTAAGATTTTCCTGTTAAAAATCTTATTGAAGCGTCCTTCACTTCGCACTTAGCGCGGTGAATTCATCAAGAGTAACTTTGCATACTCCGACCAAATAGTCTATGAATTCATTAAAAGAATTTAATCTCATCCTCCTTTACAAAGAAAGTGTCGGTAAATCTATCAAGAGGGTTCCTACACACTCCAACCGATACCGGTTTATAGACTTATTAAGAGAATATAATCTCATGCTCCTCTACAGTAGGAATATTGGCAAATCTATCAAGAGTCGTCATACTAACTCCAACCGAGATCGGTCTTATAGATTTATTAAGAGAATAGAATCTCAATCTATGCACATTTACTCACTCTTTGAAGAAATAGAAATTTTATTGATGTGCTCCACAACTGTAACTTTACTTGTTTTTCCCTTTGAACCTAAGATTACATCATTACAACAGGCTTTATTCCCATCCCTTTACAAGTTTCCATTACTAACTCTTTGCCTAATCCTTTAGACAAAGGATCTGCTAGATTAAATCTGGACTTCACATATTGAAGCGATATTATGGCATCCTCCAATAGTCTTTTCACATGATTGTGTTTGAGACGAACTTGCCTCGATTTGCCATTGTAACAATCACTTGAAGCCCGAAAAATAGCAGCTTTATTATCACAATAGATAGTCAAAGGTGGCATTGGCTTACTCCACATAGGAATATCTATTAGCATACTTCGCCGCCGCCTTCTTCTCCACAGAAGACATAGCTATAAATTCGACTCCATGGTTGAGTGAGTAATACATGTCCGCTTCTTTGATTTCCAAGAGATTGCTGCTCTCCGACCAAAGTGAAAATCCAAGCAAGAAATTGATTTAGAGTCATTTGGATCAGAATTCCAAGTAGCATCGCTATAGTCTTCAATAACTGCTGGAAAGGTAGAATAATGTAGGCCATTATTAATCGTGCCCTTTAGATACCTTAAAACACGAATTAAGGCATTCCAATGTTCAACTCCGGGGTTACTAGTAAACTTGCTCAAAGTTCCTACTGCATAACCAATATCTGGCCTGGTACAATGCATGGCATACATAAGACTCCCAACAATCTGAGAATACGTCAATTGATCAAGAACGTCACTAGAGTTTCGCACTAGTTTGATGCTAGGATCAAATGGTGTAGGGCTTGTCATCAAAATGACCAAACCTCTTCAGAACTTTCTCAATATAACTTGCTTGAGTAAGAGTCAAACCATTAGCTGATCTCACAATTTTAATGCCCAAAATTACATCAGCTTCTCCAAGATCCTCTATTTCAAACTGAGAAACAAGAAATGATTTTGTTTCTTTAACTCTTTCAATATCAGTTCCAAAGATCAACATGTCATCCACATAGAGACAGATTATAACTCCAGAATTTTCTTGAAATTTACTGAATATGCATATATCGCCACCATTGATTGAGTAGCCGTTAGAAATTATGGCCTTTCTAAATTTCTCATGCCATTGCTTTGGAGTTTGTTTTAATCCATAAAGAGATTTAAGAAGCTTACAAACTTTATGTTCCTGACCAGGAATGATAAACCCCTCTGGTTGGTTCATGTAAACTTCCTCATCTAGATCTCCATTAAAAAAAACACATTCTTCACATCCATTTGATGAATTATCATATTATGAATTGCTGCTAAAGCAATCAAGAGCCGAATAGATGTCATCCGAGCTACAGGTGCAAAGGTATCAAAATAATCAATATCTTTCATTTGAGTAAAACCTTTTGCTACCAAGCGAGCTTTGTACTTATCTATAGTACCATCAGATTTTAATTTCTTCCTAAAAATCCATCTACACCAATAGGTTTACACCCAGGAGGAAGATTTGATAAAATCCATGTTACACCCCATTTTTAACCGGGTTAAAGTAGAGTACGACATATTGGTGATTCCTATTTTTTATTTATGTTAAGGAGTCGCCACCTAATTATTTAGGGTGAATTAGGACACCTAAAGTTTATTAAAGTCATGTTTAAAGTTAATTGTGTTTAAGGTCTCAAACTTAAGATTCTAGGTAAGGGTTCAATTAGTCTAAAGGGAAGGTATTAGGCATCCTTTAAGACCCATTAACAATGGTTAACCGACCGTACTAAAATTTAATTAAGCTAAGTGTAAATGTAATATTATAGAAAGAAAAATAATTTTTTGTGAGTATTGATAAAGTTGTTTAAAGTAAAATTGATAGAAAATAGTAATTGCATAAAAGAGTTTAGTTAAAATAAACTAAAAGAAGCGGAACATGTAATGTTTATATGTATTTAGAAAAAAAATGAGTCATGCCGATTCATTTTTAAAAGGAGTTAATGTAAGATTAACATTAAATAAATTCTAAAGATTTCATAGAAAGACTATTAGTTTAATGTATATTATGCGAAGGTTGTCTTGAACAAATATGTATTTCAAGTGTTGGTAAGGAACTAAAGTGAAAGAGTTATCTCATTGAAACTAGTTTGCCTTTTATTTCTCAAAATAAACTAACATTAGTGTATAAATCGTGATGTTTTGAAAATCCTAAGATAAAAAAATGATTCCTCCAACCCAAGGATGTATAGGCATGCTATTTGAAAAATCAATTACTCCAAATAAATGTTATGGATACTATAAATAGTTTAGAAAATAGAAGTGAATGTAATTTATGAAATAAACTACCCATTACTAAACTGAAACCCTTAATGTCACTAAGGTTTATCTAAATTAACAAACAAGGAAAATGTTAGTCACACATCACAAATTAAATGCACAAGATGAAATGGAAAAGCAAATAAGTTAAATGGGCTCAGCCCATTTTAGGACTGCTGTGACTAGGCTGTTTGGGCTTTGGCCCGGGCCATTTTTTCTGATCGCGGACGATCTGGACAGAGGGAGGAGTGATGTTTCATTGGGCCTTGGCCCAACACCGAATATGGGAGAAGACGACGAGCCGCTTGGACTCGTATGCGAGATGTCATGCAAAAATAAAAAAATAAAAAGGATTAGTACCTGCTCGACGAATAAGATTAAACATGTAAAATATAAGTTCAAAATAAATCAGTAGATTATGTACATGTTTTATAGGACTGTCCGAATCAATTAACACGAAATTAAGCAAGCCCACTGATTGCTATATCTCTGATGGCATACCCGAAATGAAAGAGATTAAATACTACCTAATCATGAGGAATTTTAACTGGAAAACAGTGACACTAAATATTCCTACCGATATGTGGACTCAAATTAACAGAGAGAAAAAAAAAATGAAGTTGAAATAGCAACCGATGTAAAGAAGCAGAGACAATCCATATATCCGTACATGGCGAGATAGACTAATTAACATCACCAACTAGGACTCGAGCCATAATGCATCAAGACAAGATGAATTACACGAGCAAGGAGGTCATGGATCATTTTTGGTGTCGATTAAAAGATTAACCATTACTACTAGTAGAATATTGTCCATTCAAATTTATAAGGAAAGTATCATGACTTAAAAGCTTTGAAACAAAGATCTAAATACTTCTACCCTATGAAAATATATAAATTGGGACGGTAACACATAGAAATATGACCCGAGACAGTAACATTTTCATTAAACCTTCATACATGTGATTAAAAGGATGAATAAAATAAAAAAAACCTATCAAAATAAATATTCTAAGTCATGATAACATTTATGCTCATCCACGTGATAAATGAAAAGAACAAGGAATAGGATTTCAAGAAGATTTAAGCATGGCAGGTAGCAGAAGAACAATAAATTAACTTAACTAAAGTAGAATCATAGTCATGCTTAAAACATTCATTATCCGAACACACAAAAATAAAATCATCCACACGGATTTTCCTAAATAAGCAAAGACACTATATACGGAGGAGTAAATGAACTAAAATAGAGTCGGATTTACCTTTTGTGGGTGCGGTGAACAAGGGATTTGAGGTCCTCTTCGATCTACTCCTTTATTATGAATAAATTTGAAACTTGACCCAAATGAATTCCGAAATCTCATCACAGCTAAAGTCCACTTAGACAGAGAGAGCAACTCTAGAAATTAAGGGTTCTTCCAATTTTAAAATGTGCAGAGAATATATTTGATATGGTAGTGTTTTAAGATGTTCAAAAAAAATCCCCCTTTATGTTGAGTCAAAATCCACCTCTTATAGAAAAAATATGAGAGAGAGGAGCGTATGAGAGAGGGACGAAGGAGCGGGGAAAGGGGGGAGTAGAAGGGAAAAGAGAAAGAGAAATGATTTGGTAAAAAAAATTGTGTCGTTGAAATTAAGAAAGAAGGAGCAAATTAGGGAAAATCTGATATGCAGTCAAAAAGGAGGAAACATGTGGAGCCCCAAAAAGAAAAGAAGGAAGAAATTAAATGGAAAGTTGGAACGTGTGGAGAAAGAAACCAGATGGAAGGATTTTTGATTTTTTTTTATTTTATTTTTTATGGAATAGGGAAAAAGGGTAAATGGAATTATCAAGAATTTGTCCCTTGTAAAATAATATTTTGACGAAATAAAAATTATAACACGTCGTTTTAAAATACGAGCTTCAAAATGAGTCCAATATTGATATACTTCCGAGCAATTGTTTATGAGGTGAAAATTGTTGATCTTTTCTCCTCTATTTAATTATTCTTGGGCTTCTAATTTAATAACTAGTACAATATATATTATGTCAAGATAATTAATAGTTAATATGTAGAAAAATAAGGATTTAGCAAAGTGTTTTCTTGTAATTGATTTGACGAGTCCAAACCCGAAAATAAAATGATGACGAACCATTTTGAAATTTTGTGATAAAGTAATGCTAGTAAAGTTGATAGTAAAATAGTGAAAATTAATAATAGTGAAAATAAAGTGTTTAGATCGTCAATAAATTTAGAAGCTCCAGGAAATAAATTGAAATAAAGACAAAATTGGGTGTCAACAATCCATGTATTATTTGACATGATAGAATGCATTTCATCATCAATAGCTTCACGCCAAAAAGGAGCATCATGGGAAGATACTGCTTCAGCGTAACTTTCAGGATCTTTTTCAACCAAATAAACTTGAAAATCAGGTCCAAAGTTCTTTGGTTGGGCTGATCTTATACTGCGCCTCAGATGGCTTTCTTCCACGGACTCAACTGTTTTCCTTTTAAGAGGAGATGTAAAAGAACTTGCATCTTGTTCTAAAGATTCTTTTTTCTTAGGAAATATATGCTCAAAAAAGTTAGCATGTAAGGATTCAATAATTGTGTGAGGACTTAGAGTCTCAAGATTTAAGAATCTATAAGCCTTACTGGTCTGAGAATAACCAATAAACACACAATCTACTCCTCTATAGCCAACCTTAGCCAAATGTTGATCCGGTAATCTAACATGAGCCAAACAACCCCATACTTTAAAATAATTTATATTTGGCTTTCGGTTCTTCCAAAGTTCATAAAGGGATGCCTCAAGTTTCTTGGAAGGTATTTGATTCAAAATATGACAGGCTGAAAATAAGGCTTCAGTCCACAAATTTCCAGGCATACCAGATCCATAAAGCATAGGATGAAAGTCCTATTTTTCCTTTCTGCTACACCATTTTGTTGTGGTGTATAAGATGTAGTCAATTGTTTTTCAATGCCTTCTTTTTCAAAAAAATCAATAAATTCTTATTTTAAATATTCTCCACCTCTATCAGATCTAATTGATTTAATCTTCAAACTCAATTTATTTTCAACTTCTGCTTTATATGTTTTGAAAGACTCAAATGCCTCATATTTTGTTCTTAATGGAAAGACATATGTATATCTTGAGTAATCGTCAATGAAAGTGATAAAATATCTCTTACCATGACGTGACAAACAATCCATCTCACAGATATCGGTGTGAATTAATTCCAAAAGTGTGGATGTCCTTTCAACCGTCTTAAAAGGTTTCTTTGTTATCTTGCATTTATTACAAGTAAGACACTTAGTGGTATGATCTTTTCCACAGTCCTTAATGAATCCATTTTTCACCATAAGTTGTATGGATCTAAAATTCACATGACCAAGACGTTCATGCCATAAATCTAGAGACTCCACAATATAAGCAGAAATATTTTCATTATCAATATTGAGTTTGAACATTCCATTTGTAGCATAGCCTTTTCCAACAAATATGCCATTTTTAGAAAGTATAAATTTATCCACCTCAAAAATCATTCTAAAACCTTGCTTCGAAAGAAGCGTACCTGACACCAAGTTCTTCCAAATTTCAGGACCATGCAATACGTCCATCAGCGTGACTATCTTTCCGGAAGTAAACTTCAATTCAACAGTTCCTTTTCCCACAACCTTAGTAGAGGACGAGTTTCCCATATACAAATTCAACTTTATCGTCCCCCACTAATTCATAGGTCTTGAAAGCATTTCGATCACCTGATATATGACGAGTTGCGCCAGTGTCTATCCACCATTCCACTTGATTTCCTGCTACAAATGCTTCGGTAACCATTACTACAAATTCATCTTTTCCATGATTATTTGCCTTTTCTTTCTTCTTTTCAGCTTTAAGAATTTTACAATCACGCGCATAGTGACCAAATTTGTGACAGTGGTAACATTCAACCGACTTAGAATTGGTACTAGTACGCTTACAATTCATACTTCTCTTTGCCTTCGGAATTTTCTTATTAACAGATTCCTTCTTGGTTGATTTTTCTTCAACCACATGAGCTTTCATGACGGGTTCCTTCAAAATATTATTGTCACGATATCGAGTCTCTTGTTCAATTTGCAAATGCTGCAACAATTGCTCAAGAGTCAAATCTTCTTTCTTGTGTAAGAGTTTGCTTCTGTATTCTTTCCAAGAGGAAGGAAGTTTCGAGACAATAGCACCAACATGAAAATTTTCATCAAGAGCAATTCCAGAGATAGAAATTTTATTAGCTATAAGTTGGAATTCTTGCACTTGTTCAGTGATTGACTTATCATCAACCAGTTTGAACTCCATATAGTTTGAAATAAGAAATTTCTTTGAACTCGCCTTCTTCGCCAAATAGATATTTGGAGAGCGTCCCAAATATCCTTAGCAAATTTGCACTTGGTATAATATTGATCATAAAATTTGTTGGACATTCCTCCAAGAATATAATTCTTACATAAATAATCATCATCTTTCCACTCGGCAATTTATTCTTTAATCAAAGTAGCCTCGTCAGTTGCTACCTCAAAACCAGGAGCATTAGGACAAGGTTGTTCAAGAACATATGCCAACTTCAATCGTCTTAAAAAGAATTCCATCTTTCCACGCCATCTAGGAAAGTCTTTGCCATCGAATATTTCAAAATTAGGATTAGGTAGAGATGCAACACCATTCAATGTTGATGTAGTAGCCATAGAGACAACTATCTTCAAATTGTTAGAACAAGAATGATAATAATAAAAGAAATCCAAAATAAACTTGTTTAGCTTAGAGGCACGTTAAGACGTTTCTTGAAGATAGTTGGAGTCTCTCCCACGAGCAAACAGAAGAATAAATAACAACTCTATCTTCGGGATTCAACTAAGCCATAACAAGTAGCATTCAAGAAAGTTGCTCTTCTATTCTTGAATTGGTGATTTCACCTTTTGATCAATGTCCCTCTAAAGTTTTAAGGGGAAATTGTTTTCCTCAAGTGCTTACCTTTTCCAAAAGAATGAAACACTATTTATAGAATAAAAATTACATAACATAAAAGTTTTCATTAAATAGGATTTAAAATAGGTTCATGAATTTTTCTTAAAATACATGCAACTTTCATGTAACTTTCAAGAACCTAAAACGTAAAATACTAAATGAAGAATGTATCTTCAAATTCACATTCATTTAGTTTGGAAGACTTTTATCAAATGAAATGTTTCAAAATTAATTAAAACATTAACTTAACATCTTCAAGATTCAATTTTCCTCTGCTCGTTGAACACAGTGTATTCAACAAAAGGAAGTACCAAAAGTTACAACACCTGCAATGCCAATTATAATTTATCATTGCAAAGGTATATCCGGAGAAAATAAATTAAAGTTGTATATTCAAAGGTATATCAAATATTAGGTGACAGAGAACTTGAGAGGAAAAATAAAGTGGGGAACACACTGGATGTTAAATACAAAATCTATGTGATCAAAAACTACAGCAGTTATCCAATGAAATATCAGCAAATAAATCTGTGGAAATTCTGATGAAAAAATTATTAAATCATACCTTCACTCAAATGATAGAAAATGGTAACCTTAAGAGTGACTTTTCCAGTGAGCTTACTAGAGAAACATACAGAAAACTGATCTGGGAGAGAATGGGATGTTGCTCACTTATGTACCTGCGGATAAAAGGGAATGAAAAGATGATTAATTAGTATATATTCTTGCCTCATTAATGCGTGGATACTGGGGTCCTTTAGGGCAGATTGAAGAGATCAATAGCATATAAAATTATGAAAAATGAGGGAACAGAACTTACTCCAATCAAAACTTAACTAAATTATAGTGCTTGTGCTTCAAGAAAAGATGCACGCTTACTTGTAAGACACATAAATCTAATCCACAATCATTTACATTGGAACAAATTAAAGAATCACTGAGCTATGGAGGAAAATAGTAAATTTACTCAGATTTCAGTTGAAAATTACAGCAAAAGTGCTAAAAAACATTGACAATATTAAAGTGATTAAATTTTTTGTTCTAGTTCCTATCAAGCTGTTGAACTACAACTGTCATCAGTGACATTAAATTGAAATCATACTAAAATGCTTGAGACAAAGCCGCTCAGAGGCTGTTGGGGCCATTGCTGTAAGTTGCACTTTATAGAAGACTTCTATTTGTGTTGCCACTATATAAATCTTATGCAGGGGCCCCTTGGGATGCTATGGCATCAAACTTGTGATTACGCTTTCAGTTGATGGTAGGAGAAGGCTAATGCTAAATATGTTCCTAGGTTATAGGTATACACATGAGAGTTAAATGTGTCATGATATGTTTTACTGGCATATCATATAATGGATAGGGAGAAATGTCTATATATATATTTTTTTTTTTGATCCGTAGTCCTTCCGACCTACATTTTATTTTGTTCTATTTGTAGAACTATAAAGATGGCTTTGTATACATATGACGTCCCTTCGAAGTAAAACAACAATAAACTTTTCTAAACTTCTCCGGAATTTAACAGAGGATCATCAACTATAAAAGCAGTTTGTCTTTGAGATTGAGTAGCAACTTCCGCCGAGGATAGTGCAGTGCTTAAATGATAACTAAGTCGGTGCTTTTCTTGTATCAGCTCTTTTAGATTGTAGTTGCGACAAAAATGACTGTTTTCTTTTTGACGATACGCACTGTAGTATTTTCGTCTGTGGACATCTTTGTTCCTAATATTTCTATGTTGTAAGAAATTACAATTTGGTTTAATTCTAAGAAGAGGGTAACAAATGACCCTTTTGTGAGCAATTGACATATATATATAAGCTTCACTAACCTTGTTGCAGAGTGCAGTCTTCTCATAATTGTAACGTCGCTTGAAGCTCACATATGCTGTTTAATTTTTTGCTAAATCACCGGCATATGGAATTTCACATTAACCTGTGTTCTGCAAAGTAAAATTGAAAGATTTGAAAGTCATTATGAATATTACACCTGCAAAAGATATTTTTATGTACTACATTTGTCATTGGATTTCTTACGGCAGTACATCACAGTGTTATTTTATGTCACTTAATATAGAATTTATTGCGAAAAGAAACTGGAAGGCACTTTGGTGGCCTTTTAGGCTTAGTAGATCTTTTGTTCCTGCACAAGGTATCCCTAGAAATTATTGTGAATTCTATAGTTGGTAACCTTGGAAGGTAAAATTTAAAGGAACTGGGCAAGTTTTGGATGAAAACATGTAGGAATATTGTGCAAAGCTTCAAATACTGGGATTTCCTCCTGTATTGAATACCTTTTATAACAGCAGTGGGACTATAAATTTGGACTCATTTCATTGGTGATTAAATTTCTGCTCTGTACACTTGGCCCATGACAGACACGTGTATTAAAAATTCTCTTTTAACAAAATGTGTTGACATTTTAGATATAACACACACATCACTATTTGGGTTCATAGCCTTGATTGCCAGCTTCAACTACTCTTTGCTTTTTCATCACCATTTTGAACGTTAACTTTCTGGTGAGCCTGCAAAATGGAAATATACAGAGGTATATTTACTTTTTTGTCAAAGGTATAAATTAAGACTAAAACTAAAACTAATTTGCGTAACGCTCCTCCTTAAATGGAACTCACACAACTTATACAATAATTTTACACTTTATTTGTTTCAAGCTTGATGCAGTGTACTCCAAACTAATTGTTCTGCTTTTTCACGCTTCAAAGTTTAAATCTTAAACACTCCTAAAATTTGACACATATTTGCTACGCGATCTCCAAAACGGCTTTGGTAAGAAAAATGGCAACCTATAGGATGGCTATTCAAGATAAACCTCTCACCCAAGCTGCGAAATGAATATAAGTTTTATCCTTTCTTAAATTTGTCAAAAAACAAGAAGTTACACAAATAGCGGCCATATGGGGAGAAAAACCAGGATTTGCTCAGTATGGCTGAGAGAGATCTAGGAAAGGGAAACAATATTCTAACGTGGGTTCGGATGAGAATTTTTTTTCCTTTCATTTTTGTCTAGATTACAATGAGAAGAGATAAATTTGGTTTTTGGTTGAAAAGAATTTCTTTATCATAGTTCAACAAAAAGAGAGTTTATTTCAAGAAACTGCTGGATCTGTAGAGATATTGACAATATGACGCAAATGTATTCTTTGTAATCTAGATTGCAGAAAAGAAAGAGAAAAACCAACAGGTAATATGTCAGTGTAGCTGAAGAAAAGGAGGAGCTATAGAATGAAAAGCTGGATACAGGCGCACTTACTGATAATCCATTATGATGAACTCTTGCATTTTGCTCCCATTATTAGCATATGTCCAAGTACGACCGTTAATTACAACGGCAAGAACATCTTGTAGTGAACAAAAAATGCAAAATAACTCAAACAATGATAGAAATTATTGTGTTGTAGTAATCAATGAACTATATGTACAGGGATATGTTGAAATGCCAAATTCAGATCCAATGGGGTGATAGTCGAGACCATCAAACGGTGCAAGTGTTAGCCGCGTTGGTGATGGTAGTAGATCTTCAGGAGGAATAATTTTTTCTATTGGCTCAACAATTGTGTTACTGTCAATTGTCCAAGTAAAGTCATGAATGGGAGTTCCTTATGCTTGGCTTGATTCCTTCACATTTGCCAAGACATCAAATAAGTGTGAAAAGGCTCGAACAGGTCTTTATAATGTCCAATATCCGCACCAAAGATAAGAGCTTCAACTTGAGTTTCCTATAAATAAAGGAATAGATTCACATCTTCACATAGGAATAAACTTAAATGCACGACTACACTATTTCAAAATGGATGCAAAAGTTTAGTTAGTTTTGATAGAGCTATGAGTTCAACAACTAATACTTGTTCATCTTGCAATACCATGAGCTGGAATTTTTTGGTCTTTTGTTGATTCTCTCGTGGCTGTCCTTTGTCAACTACTTGGATCTTGCAAGTCCAATCTTCAGTTGTTGAAGTGATTGCATTGATACTGAGTCTTTCAGCCATGTCCAGCTTATCTGAAATTGCAATATAGATGTACAACATATGTCAAAATCATAGATAGTATGAAAAAGGTATGAAATGGAAATACATATACATAGTATTTAATAAACTTGCATATATGATTTACCGGGAAAAAAATATCGTGTGAGTTCATGAAAAAACCTTTTCAATAATTTCATCATAGACTACATTGTATGTAGATTGATCATCGTTATCACCAGCAGTGGGTGGTCTGATTAATATTTTGACACAATTGGAACTTTTGGCTCTTGACAAAGCCACATACAATTGACCATGAGAGAAGACAGGTTCGCGCAAATAAATACCTACGAAGTCTACATTATTTGTTAATACAGCTAATAGTGGCGATTTCAGCTATACACAAACTGAAACTACGTTCCGTAATTACGCTCTAAACTATAACTAGTTATGAAAATTTCTCTACTTTTTATTAATATTTTAACTGTTTATCATTAATTTCGACACTAGTTTCCATTAATTAATTTATAAATTATGCTATAATATTAGTAGTATTTATCTTCTAATCAGATTATCTAAAACATAATTGCACTATTTGGACCAATTTAGTGGAACTCCAGTTATATATGCTAGACTATTCGTTAAGATAAAAGAATTAAATACAAAAAGGAAATACTAACACGATGGATATATAAATAGTGGATCCTTCCACTCTCAAAATCATTCCATCACCTGAAATTTCTCTCGACCCTTCTTGTTCCTGATTCTACTTCCTTCTATACCTTGCACTCTCTTTTCACTTTCTTAATAGTAATAAAGCAAACGTTATTATTGGATCATGGCTTCTCAAGATCAACTCAAACACAGAAGTACCAAACCACAACAAACAGAACAATACAAAAAAACTGACAACGACGATACAAAAATGAACAAAACCATCAGATCATCAACAAGAAAACAGATAGTCAAACGAGGCCTTAATTCATTAGGAATAGCTTTATCCATCCCACTATTATTAACTCTCCCAGACATCTCCTTTTTTGGTTCAAGCTACCAGTATGCAAAAATGGATAAGCCTTTTTGGATCCCACGTTTATGGGCTTTACACTTAGCTTGTTTGGGTTCTGCTTTTCTTATGAGCCTGTCTGCTTGGCTTGTTTGGGCTGAAGGTGGGTTTCATAGACAGCCTATGGCTATGCTTTTGTATTTAAGTCAGATTGCGCTTGAGTTTGGCTTGGGATCCAGTTGTGTTTAAAGCTGGAGATACTAAGGTTGGGTTCGTATTGTGTATGGCTTTGTTTGAAGTGTTGATTGCGTGTGCTAGAGCTTTCAAAAACTTGAATCATATAGCTGAGAGAGGAAGTCATTACGTGCTTTCTTCTTCCTGTATTTAACTCACTTGCAACCTTTCACCCAGATATAAATCAGAAAGCAGTAGGAGTAATGCCAGAAGCCTAAACGCCACTCTAATCAGTTGATTTTTCCACAAATTCAATAAAGATAAAGTTTTACTTTCAGAATTCTAATTAGGAATGTATTTTCTTGCAGAGGACTACACTTAAAAGTTTTGATGCAAATATTACAGTAAAATAGAACATATGAAGGTAAAACAGATGATGTTTATGAAGCAAAGTGAATGGTTATGACATATAATCGGTGGTAATATCCTTTCAAGTACCAATGAGCTTATGCAGGACTAATAATTTAATGCCAACAGACATTGGAGTAAGACAATGTGATAGTACACAACATTCTGGACTCACAGAAGAGGTTCATATTACCTCTAAAAATCAATATAGGTAGAAAATTATTTAGCAGCCTCAGCGCGCACTCTGAAGAATTTTAGACTTTACCTAAATACACATTTAACAAGGGAAAATAGGGTGCAATTATTTTTGAGGATTGAAAGGCCTAAAAACTCTGTTAAACCTAATTTGTTTTAGATATAATGATGAATGATTGAACTGTGACTCCGCTGCAGGAATCTAAGAAGAAAAATAGAAGAAGAGTTTTAAAATCCCATTGGTAATTGTGTAATGCACCAAAAAAAAAAAAAAAAGAACATTAGGAAAAACGTAGAAATAAACACTTACATCTCCATTAGCAAACTAAGGTGAACAGGTATTTATGTACGCCACTTTCCAGTCTGTACAAGAATTATTAAAAAGTAACAAACCTATATAGATTGACCTCTTAAGTTACTAAGTTAGATACTTACTATGTTAGCTACAAATTTATTAACTTTCTAATTGAACTTCTGCTATAATATGCTCTACGGACTTAAAGAATATTTTTTTGAAAAAAAATATAACTAAATTTAAATAGAGGTGCAAAAGTATCCTATTTGTGCAAATCTCCCGAAATAATAGTGGTCTTATGTCGTTAAACTAAAATAAGTGTTCCTCACTAATTTATTTTTAGAATTTAAATCCTAGAAGTGCATTTTTGTAGATGCAAATCAAATGCATAAGATGGTATTATCTACTCAGCTATGGAGTTTATATACAGTATAGAGCTGAAATATAAAGACAAGTTTAATACAATAAATACTGAAGACGTTTTCCATGCAATTTAACCTCTTTTTGTTTGATACTTTTTCATTTTATTGTAATTAAGCGATCAATAAAGTTCAGATTTGAATTGAGGATGGTATTGATAATTCAAATAACACATGAGAATATAGATTTTCCATATGCTCAAATTTATAACTTAAATCATAACTTAGGACCCGTTTGGCCATAAGAATTATTCACTTTTTTCCAGATATTTTTTTTCACTTTTTTCAAAAATTAGTGTTTGGCCATGAAAATTCCAAATATTTAGAATTTGAATTTTCTTGTTTTTAAATTTTTTCACAACCAAAACAAGTACATTTCAATAAAAAAAAATACTATTTGCAAAAACTATGGCCAAACACAACTCCAACTCCGAAATTTCAAAAAAAGTGAAAAAGTTTTTTATTTCTAATTGAGTCTGGAGGAGACTCATTTGACTCAATTAGATACATGGCATGTATTACACAATATTGGTGCTTGGTTTAAGAGCTACCAGTGCATGTTAATTATACTATCTATTTTCTCTCATTTCTCCTTCTCTGCTTCTGCACCCATGTAGAAGCCCTATTTCTCTCACTTCTATTTTTCCTCACATTTCTTCGATCTCCTCCTTTCTCTGGTTATCATTCTTTCAGGGAAACTTTGGTGAGTTTTCTTCTGCAATTTCTCTCTGTGAAATCCCACAATGTGGCCCTAAAGATATCCCAAAAGAACTCAATATACAAAATAGAACTTCACCCATTATCCAAAATAACGACTTTAGTCGTTCCTTGACTTCGAGTACCAAACGTGTGCTGTAAAAATCCAATTTTTTTTGTGTAAAATTTGCCGATGTGTAAAATTGAAAGATTTGAAAGTCATTATGAATATTACGGTGTGCAAAAGATATTTTTATGTATTACATTTGTCATTGAATTTCTTACAGCAGTACATCACAGTGTTATATTATGTCAATATAGAATTTATTGCGAAAAGAAACAGGAAGGCACTTTGGTGGCCTTTTAGGCTTAGTAGATCTTTTGTTCCTGCACAAGGTATCCCTAGAAATTATTGTGAATTCTATAGTTGGTAACCTTGGAAGGTGAAATTTAAAAGAACTGGGCAAGTTTTGGATGAAAACATGTAGGAATATTGCGCAAAGCTTCAAATACTGGGATTCCCCCTATATTGAATACCTTTTATAACAGCCTAGTTTGCTTCAAATGAGCAAAATAAAATACCAGAACTCACTCTACCGGAGAACCCCTTTAATTCCATTCACACTCAAGAAAAAAACATACCATTAAACCTACTATAAAGGACCAGTTATGGGTTAATCTTAATCAAAAAGTAGCTTTAACCCACCTTTGTATCAAACATGAAAACATATCCCAGAAGAACTGCAACAACAACGTACACCAAACAAATCCCACAACGGATCGGGAAAGATATCCCAGAAGAACTCAATATACAAAATAGAACTTCACCCATTATCCAAAATAACGACTTTAGTCGTTCCTTGCCTTTGAGTACCAAATGTGTTTTTGCAAAAATCCAATTTTTTTCGTGTAAAATTCGCCGATGTGTAAATAGAAATTGAATCTTCAGCTCTATAAGCCCAAGAATATAGTCATCAATGTAGTATCCAGGTGATGAATGTTTCTCTAAAGAATAACTATTGAAAAAATTCTAAAGCAAAATTTAAATTTCCACCAAATAACATGTTAAACGTTATTATTGGTATATATCACAAACAAAACAACTCAATAAACATACATAATAAAATTATAAAAATTAGGTAGAATATATTACCTTTTAATTGAAAAGTGTACCCAAATTTGATTCAGAAGGCCTGAAATAAATTAAGCAATCAAATCCTTCATCAGGGATAGATAACAACAGAATGAGTATGACAAAAAGAAGGGCTCATCTATTCAGAATAAATGAGCGAAACGTTAATCCTTTCCCATCCAAACGATGAAGGAACGACTTTGAGATATATTCCCCTCCTCAATACGAATAAGTTCAGGGGACAACTGAAAGCCAATAGAAGAGCAATACTTACCAGACTCCAAAAATGTTGAACAGAACAGGCACATAAATGGACTACCATAACACACCAAAAAAACTGAAATAAAAAAGATGTAACAAAACAGAGGAACAAAAGTATCAGTAATAGAAGAGTGCACCTAAAGCTGGACAGAGAAAATTACAGCAACAGAGAAATTAGTACATGCAATTGAAAAACCAAAAGTCTGGTTCCTTGAAGAATTTTCTCAAACACTTATAGAGTAAAAACGCTTAGACATATTCAATGAAAAATACAAATACCCAGCATGCCATCAAGTAGGAAAAAGATGAGATTATATATATATATATACGCATACATGGAAACACAATGTTGGAAAAAGAAAACCCACCAGAAAATTACAATTGAACGGGAAAAATTCAGCAAAAACGGTTGTGATAAGAAACTACTAAAATACAGGGAAACTAACAGATTTCGTCAAACGAAGAGGAAGTTAACAATAACCAGCAAGCAGTGATTACAATAAAGTTTGATTAAGAAAGAAATGTGTAAAATAAGCCGCAAAAAAACTATTAACAAAAGTCTAAATGAACACATGCATAATTTCGAGAGCCTCATAACCTACCTTTTTCAGGCCATCAAAGACCATAAAAACAAAAAATCCACACTTTGAAAAAATGAATAGAGAGAAGTAACTCAGCAGACCATATAGATCCGCACGGTGAGATTGAAGAAAGAAGAGAGACTCAAAATAGAAAGCTTTTCAACTCACCATACAGAGAAGTAAATGGAAATTTGCAGAAAGCAAGGACTAACGGACGAGAAAGAGAATTGCAAAGACTAAACCTAAGTACTGTTAAACAGTTGTTATATGTGAAGTGCTCCACATGCTTCTCTAAAAAGAGATATGGAATAGTGTCCAAGTTCAATGAGCTATAATTTATATCATTCATTAACAGCTAGAATTTAGGACTGCTCTGTGTTGTCCGTGTTGATTACGGAATAGACGAGAACTCATTGTTCTGTTTCTTTGTATTTATTTCAGGTAGCTGGAGTTCCTGGATTGACAGAGGCACTCTTTGTAGCCAGACAATCTACACTGGCAGAAGAAAAGAGAAGATTAAGCAAAACTCCCTTGCTATATAGCTGTGGTCATTGTGCCAAAGAATACACAAGTTCTAAGGCTCATGCTCAGCATCCCAAGCGCCAGGTCATCACAATGAGAATAGTGTTATCATCAAGCCACTTCAAAATCGACCTCAAAATGAATCTTCCAACAAGGCAGATGAATATATTAGTGGAAGTGATGAGAGCGAGTGTAAGGAGGTCGATCCAGATGAAGACACGGTTGATGAAACCATCGACTCATTGAATGAAGATAGTGACGTTGTTGAATATATTGAGGAGTTGGATCCGTGTTGTTGTTTCAACTTTCATGTGTGATTTAAAACACGATACGATAGAAAGCTACATGGTCCACATGCACAAGAAGCATGGGTTCTTCATTCGGGATGTCGAGTATTTAAAGGATCCTAAAGGCTTCCTCGCTTATCTTGCTCTTAAGGTAATACTATAGGTTTCTTTTTCTTGTTTATTCTTCAGGTTTATTCAGATACTTATGTGTGTTTTATTTACCTAACCTTTTTATCTTTTGTGTTCTCAGGTTAAAAGGGACTATATGTGTCTGTATTGCGACGATAGATGTCTTCCTTTTGGTAGTCTAGAAGCAGTTCGAATGCATATGGAAGCAAAAAATCATTGCAAAGTGCATTATGGTGACGGTGGTGATAATGAAGAAGCGGAGTTAGAAGAGTTCTATGACTATAGCAGCAGGTATGCTTTGGTGATAACATAGTTTCTAATACACTAGATCGAACATTAGATTTAATGGATTCAACTTAAGCCAACATCTTCAATGTGTAAATATATATTGTGTTTTTGTGTGTATATCTACTAAAATTTCAACAAATATTAAATTATGAATGTAGAAGTTCAAAAATAAAACGCGTTCAGTGTCTTGAAGGTTGAATTGGACGGATCAGATTTGACTCCCGAATTCGTCTCTGCATTAGAGTACCATGCTTGTAATTTTCATTCTTGTGTTTGTCTCTTTACTAAGACTTCTATTTCCCGTGTTCTAGCTATGTGGATGCAGCTGGAAAGCATCTTGTTTCATCTGAAGATTTTGACAACATTGCGGGACTTGGAAGTGGTGGATCTGAACTCGTAATAACCACAACAACCGATGATGGAGTGTCTGTTAAAGCACTCGGATCAAGAGAATTCTTGAGATATTACCGCCAGAAACCAAGGCCTATGCGCACTAATGATGGAGCAATAAGCGTTTTGTTAGCCTCGAGGTACGTATTTGACTTGTTACATGACACGCGATGCCAATGAATATTTGGTCGTTTGAGTGAACATTTGTTTTCTCGTCTCAGGTATCGAAGCATGGGTCTAGCAACTGTACAGTCGAGGGAGCAAATGGTTAAGATGAAGGTGTCGAAGGCCATGAATAGATGTGGCGTGGACGCGATGCGGTCTAAGATTGGCATGAAAAGCAATGTCATTTGTAACCTCCCTAAAAATGTACCATATTAGTCTCTTCCATATAATGTTGCATTATCTTGCAATATTTCTAGGAGTGGAAATGGGTGAGTGAATTGATTGAATTAGCACCAGAGGTCGTCAAATTATCACCTTGCTGGAGAAAAGAGAACAAAAGTGGAAGTAATCGAGAGTTATTCATCTTGCTATTTTGTATGGTGATTGTGAAAATTTTGTTTAGTGTGGGAGAGGGGCAATTTTCTCGAAGTTTCAGCATCACGCCTTCTTGTCTTCTTTCCATCTTTTTATGTTAGTGGTTTATTTTGTAACCCGTGCTTATTTGTAAAAGTTTTATAATTCATGAACTTTATATCATTCCCCTGAAAAAAGAACATCGTTCTCTAACTCGAAACAGTTAAATTTTAGCCGTTGTTTTATTCTTAATGACATAACTTGTTGGGTTCACTTCCACCCCAATTTATTTATGGAACAGTTTTGATATTAGTATATAATTGACTTTGATGTTAGAAGTTCTTTTAAATTACTCAAGCACCGTGTGAAACTAAATATCGTCACATACAATGGAACAAAGGTTGTAGCTTTTCGGGCGCTTGCATCACTTCCTGCAACAATATGACTTAAAAAGCTTACATGTAAAATTAAAAATTTCTATTTTTAAATCAGGGATAGCCAAAGATCAAAAAGGGAACTTCCAGAAAGTTTCTTGGTACGCCTGCTTGAAGGTACTAGAGATACATTAAATGATCAAATCTTGATTGTGTTGGGACGTAAAATCAAAATCTAAAACATCTGAATAAGCACGAAGTAACAAATACACTCTTAAGGGGGGAAAAAGACAACGAAAATCGCTATTTGATTAGTAGACTTGCCTCCTGGTTCAGATCTCTCTCAAATTGTCAACGAAGAGAATCGGATAGGGGACTTGTTTATCCCTTGAGCCACTCGCAAATGGTCATCAAAAAGGAACTCCCGCTAAAACCTCACGGAAGATTGAATCCCTCGGGTGCAAGTTAAATATCAACTCAAGAAAGCGATAGGCGAGTTAAGAAAAACCTCAATTTCTACTATTTAGAAATGGGTATTCAAGATGAGAGAGAATGGTGAGTCCTACATGAACTTACGATTAATACTACACACGTGGTCTTAAAAAAGAAAAAAAAGGAAAGATGAATCAAGGATCCTCCTACAATAGCTTAAATTTCTCCTTTAAGCTAATATACAACAGCTTCAGGTCTACAGACTGCCTGGTCTACTTATCTCATCATTTACCTCTTTGCTCTGGTCTTTCGAGCATTTCTCACCGGTCTCTTTTTCACAACTTTCCCATTCTTTGCCAAGTCACGTACCAAACCCGGTTCCTCCTGCGATAAATCCTCACTAGGGATGGAAACAGCGGGACTCTCGGTTGTTTCATTCATGTCAGGAACATCCACAGCAGATTCGCTAAGAAGCTCACACTTCTCTTCCACTTGGTTAGATTTAGGCGACTTGTCCTGACTTGATGTTCCTGGTTTCGGCTTCTCACCACCAACATGCACGTCATTTTGTCCCCTAGTTTGACCTGCGGACAAACTATCGACAAGAGAACTAGCATTATTGGGATTCGAGCTCCAGAAAAATTAAAGAGATACATCATTCATTCTTTTACCTAGCTTCTAATGATGTATAGCCATTAGAACTTTGCGCTAAATTTGGTTGAGCCTCTTCCTGTGCGTCAGAGCCAGTGATATGAAGACCTGAACTTGTAAAATTGGGTAAAATATAAGTGAAATTAAATTGACCATATTGGAGAAAAACAGATCAGCAGTTACCTCACCCTGCAGAACATAAGGAAAAAAGAAAGACAGAAAAATGCATATACCAAAAGCCACTGAATTGCAAATTTCAGGACATATAATTAACCAATTACAAACGCTTCCATAATCACAAGAACAGTAGAGGAACAAATGAGAATAAGACTAATTACTACTCTTGGACACGATACACAAGCTACTTTAGTATTGAATGCACATGTTTTGCAAGAGGATTTATTTACTAAATCTGGAACTATACTTCCCACTACGTGAACAGTGCTAAAGTTTTGTAGTCTTAGCCTAGACCAGCCGTGGTAGCCAAATGCTAGTGGAGCCTGCCAATCAAACAGCTTGTAAACTTGACGACCAGTGCAGGACAAGCTGGTTTCACTCACATCGTATGTGATGTTGGGATGCAATATGTTGAAGTAAATTCCATTTAGTTTAGATATTTGGAAGTGAGCAATTAAGAGCTGAGCATTTTCTTTAAGGTAATTTTCTGGCAGCCTTCACCCTGGTACAAGCATCGGAAAATTACCAAGTTAAAGTCTTCGCAGGTTCCATCCTCTCTTGTTATTACTTGTCGGCCTTAAAGTTCAAAACTTGCTCTAAACTAAACCAGATATCAAAATCCATTTCACCACATTGGTCACAAGCCCAAGTTTTCTTGCTTTGCATGTAGCTCCTTTAAGATACAAGTTGAAATTCAAATTTGTACTCCTCCACAGCCATCCTGGGCCTTACCATTGGTTGCACTATTGCAGTCGCCGTGGTTCTGTCTCACATGTCCTCATTTACTCCCGCCCCCACCCGCCCGGGTCAACAGACTACTGTCACTACCATGGTTTTTGACGTCCCTGATAAAATCCACCATTGACCTGACCTGAAAACTAATTACAAGATAACTAACCAAGAAACCAACTTCCATCAGGGGAGATGATAGGGAAGTATCTTTTTTTTTATTTTTTTATAAAGGTAGGTTAAGCGCTAGGGAAGTATTAGATGCCTCCATCTTCGTTTACATCTCCATCAGACCATTCACAAAACTAAACCCACATGCCTAGTAAGCTAATTTTGAACTCCTATCTGACCAGGTAAGAGCAGGCAACAATTTCGACTTGTACAGATGATCTAATACGAATTAGATGCCACTCAGGCAACTTCATATATTGCATTGGTAAGTAGGAATAAGTTGACTTTTGAACCCATTACTGACAATTAGCTTCACAACATAAAACCAACAGAAAAATCATAAAGAATGGCCTCAATTACCATCATTGTGCTCTGAGGAAACAACTGGACCATTAGGCCTGTAAGATTCAGAAGCAGCATGCTCACCAACCCGAATTGCCTCGATAGCCTGTAAGTTTGAACAGTACAAGGACAAAAGTACATAAGTAAACAGAATATCTTGTTGTCCATATGAGATACTATCTTTTTATATCCAAATGCTGAATAAGGTACTTAAATCCCAAAAACAAACGGTTACCTGATCTTGCAGTTGAATAGAAGAGGCAGGATTTAAAGGCCCACTCTCACTTTCTCCACCATCTTGTGTTATTTCCACATCTGAAAGGGAAGAAATGAGGTTCTAAAAAAGGCTAGTAATTTGAAGCAGAAGACATAACTAAAACCAAGACAAGACCATAAGACCAGTCTAAAAGGCCATGATTAGAGCACAACACACCTGACCACTTAATGGGTACATCTGACAGTTTAGCAAGTCTCAAAGAACTTGAGTCATTTCTCTTCTCTGCCGTACTGGTTCCCGTCAAATCACCAACTGCAGATTTTGGTTCCAGTTTGCGTTCTACGGAACGTAATTGGTAGTGAGTTTCCTTGGAAGGGTGGGCACGTAAAAGATCTTCAGTTGCTTTTGACCGGACTTTTCGTATTTCCTCATGAATATTCCATGAGCCAGATGCATAAGAATTTTTCTGTGATCCAGTTGCAAAGCACGTATCAGAAGACAGCAAATAATGTTGATAAAGTAAATGGATTTAGTACTACTTAATAGCTGTTTCATCATCCTTGACCACATGACATGCCTAACTTATAAGTTCAAAAATATGGAGCTCCTTCAAATCACTAACATGATGAAGTGTGATCAAAGGTACAGCTATGACATAATACTTAATTCAGTATTCTGAGGAATTGCCGAGAGAGTAAGGAGTAAACAAAAGTTTTTTATACGCACCAAAAATAAATTTGTTGATGCAACTAAACATGCAAAGATAAGGACTAGTCACTAAGGAAACTCTGTGATATATCTAGTCTCTTTATGAAGTTGTATTAATCAAGTTGAGACTACTAAAATTTCACAAACACTAACCATTTTTATTATCAGAATGATAGCATTTCAAGTTAATAAGTTGCTATAAGGTTAGATCTTAAGTCAAAGCATCAACCAGCTTGATTCTTGTATAGTTCTAAGTTTATAACCGGATACAAGTCGATAGATCCTATAACAATGTCCTCTAAACCACGTGCACATATCGGACTACATGGATGAACTCGTGCATGGCTGCTTTAAGAATGTTTTTTATTTCTTTAGCTTACAACCTTTGGTTCACACTTTTGGCAATGCTGTTTAACACTTGATTGACAACAATTCGATCTAATGTAAAACGACTTCTTATAAGTAGATCCTAAGTCCAAGAGCTTAATTTTTTCAGAAGTTCTAAATTTATCAACCCATTGCAAGGCAATGAGATCCCTTCTTTAACTATCCGCCAACCCAATTGTACATATCAAATTCCAAAGATCAGTTCACTTACTTTGACTTAAGCCATATCTTTTTGTTGTTTTATTTTTGGTTAGCTCCCTGCTTTGATTGGAACACATTGTTGTGGTTTTTTTTTTTTTTTTTTTTTTTGGATAAGGTAAATAATTTTATTAACAATTGGGGAGTCTCCGTATACAAGCCGTATACCAAAAGTAGAGAACCTACGTCAAAATATGGTTCTCAACAGAAGAGATCCAATTCTCTATACAAATAGGGACCTCGAAAGTACACCAAAAAGAAACTAGAGACAAAAGACTTTTTTGTATTTTTACAAAATCTTGCTCCACCCCTTCAAAAGCCCTCCTATTTCTCTCTTTCCAATTTACCCTCATGATTGCTAAAGGGGCAACACTCCATGCCCTTGGGCTTTTCTTCCCCCTCTTATGCATCCAACTTTCAAAACCTCCCTCACTGTGCCCGGCATCACCCATTGCATCTCAAACAAATCGAGGGTCATCCTCCATAACTGGTAGATTGAACACATTGTAATGAAGCTAACATTGGCTACTTATGTATCTTTGCGTCATCTTGATACTAGTAATGAAACATCTTACTTCATCAAACATATCAACTTATCCGCAAACTTCGATATATAAAAAAAGCCAAAGGACTACTCTTCGAGGATAGGGGACCATAAGCAAATCATTGGATACACAGATGTTGATTGCACAAGATCGTACGTTTGGATATTGTGTTTTAGTAGGAGATGATTTGGTGTCTTGAAAGCGCAAGAACCTGAAGGTGGTTGCTCAATCTAGTACATAAGCAGAACATCGAGCAACGAGCTAGTTTGGATTAAATAGTTGCTCAGAGAATTGAAATTGGAGAAATCAGTCAAATGAAACTTGTGTGTGATAATCAAACAGCCCTTCATATTGCATAAAACCCGGTGTTCCATAAGAAGAATAAACACATTGAGATTGATTGTCACAGTATTACTTCATCATAGAAAAGATACGCTCAGGAGATATTGTTACAAAATTTGTGAAGTCAAATGAAAAACTTGTAGATATTTTCACCAAGTCCCTCACTGGTCACGGTATTTGTTAAATCTGCAACAAGCTCGGTACATGTGACTTAAATGTACCGGCTTGAATGGGGGGTTAGATAGTTCATACATATAGTATTACACTATAGTTCATACATATAGTATTACACTTACTGTCCCACATTGGAAAACGTTTATGACATACTGTGTAAAGTAAAGATATAAATAGGGTTCAGTGTAAGAAATTTTGCAGTTTAAGCACCACTGTTAAGTGGAGTCAAGAAGCACATTTGTGTGACTGAAACACAGCAAGGGCACAATAAAGATAAAGTTTGAGAATAGCAAGTAAAACAGCTGATATGCATCTAGGCATCATTTCTTCTTTGTATTCCCCTTTCGACCTTTTTATTTTTTTGACAAGAAAGTAGCCTGATCTCCAATTTATTGCTTTACAAATAAGTTCTTTCTGTCTGAAAGCTATTTTGGTGCTCTGAGCCTCTTGACTCATCAAAGCTTCTAATGTTAATAGTAGGACAGTGTTGCCTAATGTTAGAAAACTAGGTTCAACCACCGGTCCATAAATAGGACTGTAAATCCTCCAAGGCTCGAATTGAAGGTGAAAAGGCAGTAATAAAAGCAAAGTTGAAATCTTCAAATACCTTCAAGGAAGACAGAGAATCACCACTGACAGTATATGGTGTTTCTTCGTCAAAGAGCTTTGCCTTCATTTTTGAGGGGGTTCTAAGTCCACTACGATCAACAGCAGGAGACGCCCATGGTGGACGAACCTTCATATATGACTTGGCCATTTCTACAGGTGAGCCAAAAGTATCATCCACCTATATTTTCACAAGAAAGATATCAAAAGCAGCATCAACAAACATTCTTATATAGCTGCACTTTAGTATCACATAGCTGAAAGCAGTAAAATGTATGTGTGTGTGCAGGCAAAATATTACATGAGAAACACTAGTACCACCACTAAGCTCTCGTTATAGAAAAAGAAAGATTGGAAGTTCGAGGTAGAATTAGTATTATAGATAAAATACATATAAATGAGGCAACTAATTCAGATTAAGTGGGAAAAACACCATATAAATGAGGCAACTAATTCATATTAAGTGGGAAAAACACTCTCTCATTGTTCAAGTTTCCAAAATCAAATTAGACTCAACATTAAAATGACTTTTTAAAAGAAGCAGCACATCATAAATGAAGAAACTAACAAGGACATTTATGTATTCAGCCAAAGAACTCAAAAGAGTTCATCCAGTATAATAGCAGGCCCAAATTTGGCCCATAAATTAGATATAATTGATACAAAGGAGGATCTTCTAAACTCAACGAAATATTTTGGAGGCAAAAATCAAGAAGCAATTGGCCTAAGCAGGGTGACAACAATGCAAAGTTTCTCCAGAAAACGGAGAAAGCGCATCGAGAACATAATCACATAGACAGCCTGGTTTCTAATGGCGGCACGTCTCTGATGAGTGGTCAATTAACAATGAGATCCTATCTTTAAAGCAAGTGGAGACTCGAGGAAAAGAAAAACTTAGGTATGTGAAAGAGAGGAGAAATACCTGGTCAAGATATTAAAAGAAGGCATTCATGCCAAGGAAGGGAAAAACAATAAAAAATACCATGCACAAAACTTCAAATGATAAAGCTGGGAAGATTATAATGTTGTAAATTAACATAAACCATGTGAAAAAATTAGAGAATTCCACAGACAGATAAAAGGAGCTACTTACATCTTTAAGCACAGAGCTTAAACCTCCGAGAGTAACATCTGAACGCAATCCGTCTCTCTTTTCCTCTAACCATTTCCTCGCTTCTATAATTGCTTGACTGCTGTGGTCCAATGTATCTGAATGAGACACAGAATACAATTCAGCTTTAAGCAAACACTTCGCAGGAAGAACACTAGCAATAACCATATGATAGGTTCTTTAAATTATTACCATCCTTGGAGTGCAAACCCAAACTGCCTTCCCCTTCTGGTAATGAAGAAGAATCCACAACCCTTGAGTTGATGATCGTTACTAACCGATCACGCTCCTCCCTGCGAAATTAATAGTATAACTTGGTTGAGAGAAAGCTAGAACCAAAAAAAAAAAAAAAAAAAAAATCTTTTGACCCCACTTTTTTTTTTTTTTGGTGTGTATGTGTGCGCGCGCTTGCAGACACCCATCATATTTTGCTCTTACGAAACACATGCATGTCATCTGGCTGTCAACGAGTCGACGCCGTACTCAATTTTTATTCAAGATTCATCAATTCACATCAGTATTCAAGGACAAAAAATAAGTTAACTGCACCACTTTACAATTGTTAATGCAAAGCGATGACAGAATTTTCCAGTAGAAATGTTCCTCAGCTAGAAATACACTGTGACGTCCAGGATTCCAGGGAAAGTACAACGAAATAACATCCAAAGTAAGGATGCGAATCACCAGTATTACATGAACACAGTTTCTGTATCTGATATGACGGACAACAGTTGGCTATTGAGTATTACCCACTTTATCTAGTCGGACTGAATATGAATTCCATTTTCCTCTCACCTACTAGTATTAAGTGTAGACCTTTTCTTCCAAATTGCTAGCAGCAAAAACCTGCTTCTAACTCATGGTCTCTCTTCTGCTCTCTCTCTCTCTCTCTCTCTCTCTCTCTGTGCATGTGTGAAGATAACCTTAGAATTTGCACAAATATAAAAGAAGGCAGAATTAATTTTCTGAGGTAGTAGCTTACTGTTCTTGACCAAAAAAAGATTCACTGTTCACTCGACCTCAAGTACATCTGTACCTTTATTACTACTTAAGATATCATTTGGTAATAGTTCCCAAATGTGCTAGGCAATTTTTTTCTTCTGGTCAATACTTACTCCCTTCAATTTATGTGGAACTTCTCCTAAATGCTTGACACCCAAATAGTAATATCCTAGACGACTTTAAAGTCTTTGTTGAAGTCCCACTCAGTTGTGGGAGGGAAAAATTGGTCTCTTTATATGGTCTGGCAATCCTCACCTCATGAGCGGGTTGAGTTAGCCCCAATCTCCATTTCTTCCCATGGTATCAGAGCCAGAACCCTCTCAATTCTTGGTTTACCCAATGATGGGTATTATTATCCACGCTCCCAGATGTTCAATCCTGGGCGTGCGAGGGGTATTGAAGTCCCACACCGGGAATGGGAAGGAAAATCGGTCTCTTCATATGGTCTTGGGAGATCTTCGTCTCATGAGCTAGCTTTGGGGTTGCGTTAGGCCCAATGTTAGTTTCTTCTCATATTGAAATGTGTGACTATCTTATTTAGAAGCTTATATTGTTAGAGAGAGAGCATTTTTTACTTAATTATCCCTTCAACACGGCTCCTCACGTGCGGGCTGATTCTTTTACATGGAGCAAGCACGGGAATATTCTTTTTGATAATAGGTGACAGTAAGACTCGAAACTTCTTCATTCTGTGATCATAAATCAGTCTTTTCTTGAGACTTCATTAAGTGATCATAAATATTTCTTCATTCTTTCGGGATTAGCAGTACATGATAATGTCAACATTCAACATCCAATAGGGGATGCGATGAGCGGTCATTGCTCGCATTTAAAAATATGCGAGAAGGGCGTTCCAGCCCAAAGCCTTACGGCAATCTGGGAGCTCTCACCTATACCAATCTGATCCCTACGCTTGAATTAAAACGGGGAAAAAAAAAAAAAGAAGAAGAAGAATAAGAAAAAAACAAAACAAAACAAAAAACATCCAATAGATGGTAGGTTGTAACTGACTGAGTTCGAGCGTGTAGAAGAAGAAGAATAAGGAAAAAAAAAAAAAAAAAAAAAAACATCCAATAGATGGTAGGTTGTAACTGCCTGAGTGCGAGCGTGTGCGTGTGTGTGTATTTTTCAATCACTGCAGGATCCCTTCAGTGTCAAGTGAAAGAGTTATGCATAGACAATTTAAACAACATATACTCAGCTTTAAACATTCTGCATTGACAGATTCCTATGAATTTGAGGCATTGCAAGCCATTTATATATTAAAAAACATATACCAACTACAAAAAGAACATTTAAAATAGCTAATCAATAAACAAATTATGTTGTTCCTCAATGAACTCAACCCCAAAAACAGACAAACGACGCCTCGCATTTTCATCAAATTGCATGAATTTTTTTTTAAAAAAGCCTTGGCAAAAAACTCGAAAAAGTTACAGATGGTCTCCCTCTCTCTATCTTTTAAAAAGTATTGAAGAGCTAAAAACACTAAAGAAGACTCTCAAAGATATTATTAACTAGAAAATTTTAGTGATGAGTGTAAATCACCGAAACAGTCCAAATCTGAACTTCATATTGTCCTTTTCCTGGAGAATGATACAAAGTACATCAGCATGAAGAGTGTCAAATGTTAGCAAAACTTAGAAAGGACCAAGGACGCAAAAGGGAGCAGACAAGAGCAATGAATTGATAAAATGCAAACAAATCAAGGCAGATATCACACTAGCATACAAATGCTAAAATATAAAGTTAAGACTTGAGAATAATCTAGTTAAATTTCCACAAAGAAAGGAGATCTGGGAAAGAGAGAAAAATCACAGCATAGATAAGACACAAGTCTCCTCACATACAAGAGATATCACCTTAACACTACGAAAACAGAAATTTCAGCATATTAAATAGATGAAACTTTTGCAACTAACCTTGAAAATGTCTCCTGCATAAGTAGCTGCTCAATTAGGTGCTTGATTTGACTTCTCTCTCCACTTAATTGAGGATGCTACACAAAAAGGAAGTTCAATAGATTATAGAATTTTCTTTTTTGATACTTCAAGAGTAATTTATTCATATTACACCAAGTTGGAGCTGCAAAACTATAAATCTTTTCATTTTGAGCTCCAAAGTATCTATTCCAACTTTACGAAGTGGTTTATTCCTTTTGAACAACAATACACTGATGACAAAGGGACCTTTTCAGGTGTCCATGATGTGCTCTGGACTCCTTCATAAGCCCATCTATTTCTCTCTTTCCAATTCACCAAAAAGGACATGTTGCAACTAGATCCCACACTTCCTTGCCTTGTCTCCATCTAGACCTTACATATAGCAAATATATGACTAGTTTTTCAGATCTTTGCCACTAATGATGGAATACAAAATAATTAAAGGTTGTATGTCGGAATATTGGATTATGACTATGATCTTTCCGTCTTCCAAAAGAGACATAATAATCTCCTTATAAACACAGTTCAAAATTGAAAAAGTGGAAAAGTGCTCCTTTCTCCTTTTCATTTGGAGATCGGGCAGATGACAGGTTCAACCATTAACACATCCAAATTGTTGAATTGTGTGACCATCTCACAAACTTAAGCTTTAAGACATAACACACTTTTATTTACTTAATTATATCTTCAACACTCACCCTTACATGCAGGCTTGAATTTTTTTATAACAAGTGAACTTTTTTGATAATGGGTGGCTATGAGACTTGAACTCAGGACTTCTGTCTTGTCTACTCTGATAACATGTTAAAGCGTGTGACCATCTCATCTAAAAGCTTAATTTTCTAGAGATACCACACTTTTATTCCTTTAACACAGACCAATTATATCCAAAAGAAGGGAAGCCCTATCTGATATGCTACTGATAACTTTCATATTCAGATGAACAAACTGGTATCACTGGGAGAATCATGGTATTCCCAAAAATTACTTGATTTTTAACAACAACAACCACCCCAGTGTAATACCAAAAAGCGGGGTTTTGGGGAGGGTAGAGTGTACGCAGACCTTGCCCCTACCTCGTGGAGGTAGAGAGGCAATCACTTGATTTTTAATAATTGAAAATTAATAACATAATCAGATGAGGTATATTACCTTGTTTAACTCATCCACTTCTGAGCAAATATCGTTCTCCTCTCTAGCATCATCCTCTACAATAAAACCCAGATGTAAGCTAGTTGAAAAACAAAGAGCAAATGAGAGCATGCCATGACAAGATAGTTTCATTAGCCACCATGGTATTTGAGTTCATACCGAGATGAAATTAATATTAAAATGTCAAAGAGATAGCTAATAGCATCGGTACAAGAGAGCTTTATTTATTTAAAGCTTGAATGAGGTATTCTTGCTACACGTGTCAAGACTACATAATGAATCCAAGGGAGTTTCCAAATTCCAAGTGTCGAAGCCTACAAAGAAGAGCAATGCAACTAGACATGCACCGGATATTTTATAAGCTACATGTCGACATAGCAATTCCAACACTACGCCTTACTTTCACTTGCACTCATGCAGTTGGACTGACTAGTGATCACCTGCACTCGTGCAGTTGGACTGACTAGTGATAACTTGCACTCGTGCCGTTGGACTGACTAGTGACTTTAAATTAATCACCACTAACATTAAGGGCTGCACCAAATATGATAGGCGAGATTTGCCTACTACTTTTTTCTTTATGTGTGTGGAGAGGGGGGCATAACACATTTTTTTAAGACTGCATGCTTTTTCTGAGAACACAACACAATTTTAATATTTTATGCAAAAATTTAGACAGACATCAATTTCAAGATTACAACCTTTACTACATATAATGCAATTTTTTCTTAGTTTCATTTTTTATTTGTTTTAAAACATAATGCAACTTTATTTTTTAATACAATCCACGTATGCAACTAGTAATTTGTTCCGAGCAAAGCCAATTCAGTTGAACCAGCTTCAGTGAATGTGCATCTGCCAAACTCAAATGAATTGCAATATGTTTGTACCACTGAAGTGGTATTTAGAAATCACATTACCAAACCACCCCCCTGAATTGCAATATGTTTGAACTCATCTTTCCCTTTTACAATTAGCAATGGGTTTCCTTCTGAAACATAAAATAAACTAAAATCAAATGCTAGAAGGAAAAGGCAGAATTTTTTAAACAAGCAGCCTCATTCATGTAATACCACTAAAGCACTACACCAAGTGACATCAACTATCAAGTGGGCATAACCTTTACTACATATACTATATTTATATTTTTCAAAAACAAATTACATACGTAAATACTATTTTCCCCCCCAAAAAGAGGGTTCAGTTGGCTTCCCCACTTCAATAAACATGCATCTTCCTCTAGGTTACAGGATCTCTGATAAACAATGCTCAAGACGTTATGTCAGGTTCAGGTCTTTCAAAATTTATATCAGAACTAAATACACAATAACAGGCTCAACAAATCTTCACCATAACTAGTCTGACTCCTAATTGTACGTGAGGTACTTATACTTCAATAATGTAGAAAGCAATGAAAAGCCAGGGTAGAGCCTCGGAGCCGACCCAAGCGAAGATCGGCACTCGAAGCAGCCCAAAAAAGGGAGCTCATAGTCGCTAAGAGGAAGAAAAGCTTATTCCATCATTTCCATGAAACCCGAAGGGGCGAGTCTTCTTCAACTTGACGTGGAGAACTAGAAATAACTGGGGCCCTCCCATTTCTATAGCCATAAGCTATGGCAGCTCCAGCTCGCAACCACAAGGGCCCGCCCCACGAGGCCAGAGTGGGCTCACCGCTCAGCCTCCATTTAGAATTATGTTAGGGAACCTTTATAGTTCAAAACGGTAATTATCAATTCCATATGCCCTCCATTTCAATTTGATTTTCTTAGTTTGACCGGGCATGGAGTTTAAGAAAATAAAGAAGACTTTTGAATCTTGTGGTTTTAAACTAAAGATGCGTGTAATGTCTCAAAATGCCCTTCAAATGTAAATATGCCATGTAGGATGTAAGGGGTAAAGAGTTACTAAATGTAGAAAGTGACATTCTTTTTTAAACAGAAAAAGGAAAGTAAGACAAACAAATTGAAACGGATGGAGTAGTACTTACCAAAAATAATTATAAATTAAATAGAATCTCCCAGAGACTACATCCACGAAACCAACTTTAATATTCTCAAGCTCTCTCTCTCTCTCTGTCTCTCTCTGCCTCCGGAATTTCAAAAAGATGTCTTACTGAACTAAAATCTCCTACACTCCAGCGCCACGTGCGCACACACACACCAAAAAAAAAAAAAAAAAGAAATCGTCTAGCGCATACTATAATATTTCCAGAAAAGTTAGTATTTTCAACAAAAGTTAAAGCCAACCCAACATACAAACTACAATTTACACTACAAAAACCGCGAAAAGACAAATCTTTTACTTAATATTCAAACAAGTATCAATCAAAAGCACCAAAACGCCCAAAAAAAAATCCACTACTTTAAGAAGAACAATAAGTGGCATTTCCAGAAAAGTTAGTATTTTGAACAAATGTCACAAAATTAAAGCCAGCCCTACATACAAACTATAATTTACAGTAAAAAAAACCATGAAAAGAGAAACAATTTACTTAATACTCAAACAAAAACATCAATCAAAGGCACCAAAATGCAGAAAATAAAATAAAAATTCACAACTTTGAGATGAACAATAAGTGGCATTTTACTATAATTAAAGCCAACCTGACATACAAACTATAATTTACAGTACAAAAATCATGAAAAGAGAAACTTTTAACTTAATACTCAAGCAAACATCAATCAAAAGCACCAAAATGCAAAAAATAAATAAAATTCCACTATTTTAAGATGACGAACAAGTGGCATTTTCATAACTTATCACTTTCTAGATCACAAAAAAGAGAGAGAGAGAGAGAGAGAGAGAGATATTTGGAGAAGCGTGCCAAACTGAAATCATCTAGTTCATACTATAACATTTCCAGAAAATTAGTTTTTTGAACAAAAAAACACAAAAATTAAAGACAACCTGACGCGCAAACTATAATTTACACTACAAAATCCTATGGAAAGAGAAACATTTTACTTAATACTCAAACAAACATCAATCAAAGTCACCAAACTGCAACATGCCAAAAAAATTTTAACAAAAAAAAAAATCCACTATTTTATAATGAATAAGTAATAAGTTTAGTATTTTGAACAAAAATCAGAAAAATTAAAGCCAACACTATACACAAACTACAATTTACAGAAAAAAACCCATGGAAACAGAAACATTTTACTTAATACTCAAACAAACATCAACGAAGGCACCAAAATAACAATAAAAAAAATAATAAAAGAAAAAAAAAACACTACTTTAAGATGAACAATAAGTGCCATTATCATAATTTATCACTTTCTCAATCAAAAAAAAAAAAACATCTGGTGCATAATATATAACATTTCCAGAAAAGTTAGTATTCTGAACAAAAATCACAGAAATTAAAGCCAACCTAACACACAAACTATAATTGACACTAAAAAAAAAACCATGGAACAAAATTGCGGAAAAAAAACACTATTTTAAAATAAAAATTGATTGGCATTTTCGTAATTTATCACTTTCTAGATCACAGTAAGAAAAAACGAGTTTTTTTTTTCTTCTTTTTTTTTTTTTTTTTTTTTTAATACTCAAACAAACATCAACCAAAAGAACCAAAATGCCCCAAAAGAAAAACACTTTAAAATGAAAGCCAACCCTATACACACACAAAAACTATAATTTACAGCAATAAAACTATGAAAAGAGAAACTTAAATCAATCAAAGGCACCAAAATTGCAGGTAAAAAAACACACTACTTTAAAAAATGAAAATTAAGTGGCATTTCGTAATTTATCACTTTCTAGATCCCAAAAAAAAAAAAAAAAGAGAGAGAGAAACAACAATTTGCAGTTAAAAAAAAAAAAAAAAAAAAAACAGGAAAAGAGAAACTGTATTACTTAATACCAGGGGCGGACCTATGTGTATTTTGGAGGTGCTCCAGCACCCATTAAACCCGACGTAGATTAGGTATAGTTATATAAGAAATATATGAAATTTGGTTATAAATATTAAAAAAGCACCCTGGAAATTAATAACATAGTTGGGTGCTTTAGTTTCCAGGCCGAAAGCACCCACGGCCCTTAAATCACCCATTCCCGCCACTGCTTAATACTCAAACAAACATCAGTCAAAAGCATCAAAAAAAATGAAAGCCAACCCTATACACAAACATAATTTACAGTAAAAAAAAAAAAAAAAAACACCCATGAAAAAAAAAAAAGAAACTTAAATCAATCAAAGGAACCAAAATTGCGGGAAAAAATACACACAATTTTAAAAAAATGAAAATTAAGTGGCATTTTCGTAATTTACCACTTTCTAGATCACAAAAAAGGAAAAAAGAGTACCATACCAAACATGGAATCGGTATCAGACTCAGACGAAGATTGGGAAGAGTCATCAGAATTGAAGACAGATGTCAAAATCTTAGCAGCACCAGAGATAATCGTACGTGTCGCAGGAAATACATGTCCTGTCAGCCAATTAGGGCTTTTAAGAACCGGTTCTTCTTCGACCTGTGGTTGTTGTTGTGGACGGTCGTAAGGACCAACAGCGTATCTCTTTCGTTTATTTGTTACAATTTTTCCTCCAATACGAGAATCCATGGCCGTATTAAAGTGTCGCTCTAATACTATGAAAAAAGAAAGGGGTGTTTTTTTGTTTGTCGGTTTTTTGTTTGAGAAAAGAGAGAGGTTAGGGGGATTTTTCAAAAATAAGTTGCATTTTCAGGTTCCTTTCTTTCTTTCATGTTATCTGTTTTCCAGTTTCTTTTTTTTTTTTTCTTTTCTTTTTTTTTTTTTTTTTGGTTTCTTCTGGTTCTTTGTTTTGTTTTTCTTATTTTAAAAGAAGAAACAAATACTACTTGGGTCCCTACTCGGTCACATAGCACCACTTGATTAGACACGAAAAAAATTGGTGATTTGTAAAATTTATGGTCCAAGACAGGCTTTATATACTGTGTACCGGTAAATTAATTAATAAAATTATACTCCCTCTATTTTTTATTAGTCCGTATCAAAAAAAATTATCTCTTTCTATATTTAGAAACAATTATGCAATAATTTATAGCCATAAAAAATTTATGTGACTCATTTAACACCATAAGTTTAAAAGTCTGCTCTTCTTTCTTAAACTTCGTGCCTAGTCAAATAGGTTCACATAAATTGAAACAGAGGGAGTATAACTTCTAAATATAAAAGTGATATTTTTGTTGGACTGACTGAAAAGAAAAATATGAGAGCGTTTGGCTTGACCAGCTTATAAGCACTTTTCGGCTTATCTCCACGTTTGGCAAACATAAAAGAGCTTATAAGTCACGTGCTTATAAGCCAAAAATAAGCCATAAGCAATAAGTTAGTCTTCCCCAACTTATTATTTTTAAACTTATAAGCACTTTTATAGCCTGTTTGGCCAAACTTCTAAAAACAGCTTATTTTAAAAAGTAATTTTTTTAAAATACTTTTCAAAAAAATACTTTTGGCTAAAAGCAATTTGTATTTGGCCAATTAATTTAAAAAGTATTTTTGAGCAGTAATTAGTGTTTGACCAAGCTTTTAAAAAGTGTTTCTATGTGTATTTTTCTCAAAAGTACTTTTCAAAAAAGTGTTTTTAAGCAAAAGCTATTTTTTTAGCTTCTGAAAAACTGTTTCTGCTACTTCCCAAAAGCACTTATTTTCCCTCAAAAGCTTGGCCAAACACCTCACTTTTTTTAAAATAAGCACTTATTGAAAAAATAAGTACTTTTGGGGGAAAAATAAACTTAGCCAAACAGGCTATTAGTTTGACCAAGATTTTTATTATTATATCCCTAATATTATTCGGTAATACCTGAAATACCTTTACTCTAATAAAACCCTAAATTATTTTCATCACGTCACTTCCTCACCCTACGTCTTTAAAACTCAGCAGCTCCTCTACCAGAGTTAAAAACATACGAGAATCTGAAGCTCTTCTATTTCATTGATCATCCTTCTTCATCTCCTTTAGTTCACAAAGTTTGTTTACATTCTTTTATTAAGGAAGAGCGTAATTGCTTTGCTTAAAAGTTTTGATGCTTTTGTTCTAATTCTTTTTCATGTCTTTTTTTTTTCTGCCTTAATGTCGAGTATGTGTGCAGTGTTGTGTTTAACTTTGTGTTTATACATATAGGTAGTATTAGTTCTGTCTTGTGAGTAATCAGACACCAATATCTATGTACTTGTGATGTATTTATTTTTTTATTCAAATATCTTGTGTACTATTTGAGTATGTTATACTAACGAACTTTAGTATGATTATTAACTATTTTATTATAGCTTATGATTGTAATTTAGCTTATCATAAAATAGTTTATATTCATAAGAAATAATTTTATCTAATCAATTTTGTTTCAAAAATAAAATGAGGCATAAATTATTGCGTATTGAATTAATTTGACATTTAAAAACTTATAAGAATAACGTTCTTAGTAGTGTAAACAACTTTAAGGGTATTTAGGTCATTTTAACATTTAATAGCGTTCTTAGTATGTAAGCATTTTTTGCCAAACACTGCAGCAGCTTATTATAAATTTTAACACTTTTATCCAAACGCGCAAATGTTTATTTTCAAATCAGCTTAAGCACTTAAAAATACTTATCAACACTTAATGCTTATCAGCTACTTTAAATCAGCTTAGCCAAACGGACTCTATGTCACATAAATAGAGAAAGCAACACGAAATGTTAATAGCTCAGTTTGTTCGACTAATTACTTTTTTACTTAATACTCAAGCATACATCAATTATTTAAAACACATAAACGCCAAAACTATCCACTACTTTAAAATGAGTGGCATTTTCGTAATTTATCACTTTCTAGATTAAAAAAAAAAAAAAGAGTTAAAAGAGATTTGAAAAAAAGTACCGAACATGGAATCGCTGTCAGACAAAGAGTGGTCGGAGTTAAAGACAGATGTCAGAATCTTAGAGGCACCGGAGAGAATCGTACGTGTGGCAGGAAATACATGTCCGGTTAGCCAATTAGGGCTTTTAAGAACCGGTTCTTCTTCGACCTGTGGTTGTTGTTGTGGACGGTCGTAAGGACCAACGGCGTATCTCTTTCGTTTATTTGTCACAATTTTTCCACCAGAACGTAAATCCATAGCGGTATTTTGAAGAACAAAGGGGTCTTTGTTGGTTTTCTGATGAGTTTTTATTTTGTCTGAGAAAAGAGAGAGAAAGAGAAGTTAAGGGGATTATTCAAAAAGGAGTTGCATTTTAAGGTTATCTGTTGCTGTTTTTTTTTTTTTTTTCTTGTTTTCTTTTTGTTGTTTTTCTGGTTTCTATAATGATTCTTTATTCTTTTGTTTATCTTTTCGGAAGTTGGATTATTAGTTAGAAACAATAGACAGTTAAACAAAAGCTTTTATTTTAATTCCTGCAACAATTTAACAAAAGCTTAGAAAATAGGGGAACGTTAGATTTTGAAATTGCATGTTCCAATTTAGGTGACACTATTTTTTTATCAGGTCAAAAATATTCTCAATATATGAAAAATAGCTCACAAATATATTTTATCCACCTTTTGATCTGAAAATTTAGGGGGACCAAAAGTGTTTTACATTAGATAAAATTGAAGGATTAAAATTGTACAATAATATATTTAAGGGATTATTTTAAATATAAACTCAAATATAGGGGTCTATTTTTGTTATTTTCTCATAAGACAAATATGTTATCTCACCTTACCATTTTGGAGATATCTGCATCTACATCCACTCTTCAGTTGCCTTAATTAATAAAGGCCAAATCCATTAATAGACATCTGTGATCGTTCGGTTCTTTCACTTGAACATCTCGATTAAACTTTGTTTCATTTAGACTCACAGGTAGAATTCGATTGTGCATTGTTCTCACCATTTTTCATTTGAATTAGCTTAAATTTACAAAGTGTAAGCAAGACACTTTGCGTCGACGTGACAAATGACGAATAAAATGAGGACATGTGTCTTTTTTAACTTAAAAAACTACTTTAGAATATTTAATAACAAGTTCAAAATAACACTTTAAAAAAAGAAAAAGAAAAATTTGATTTACACTCAATCAAAAAAAGATACATTATTAACAAATAAAAAAATGACAAATTGAAAATTTTGAAATGAATAGTTGCTCTTGGTATTCTTCACCATCTTTATGTTATTCTTGTTACAACCACGATTTTTAGTCCAAATTTTCAAGAGAAACTCCTCTAAATTTGTTATAACTTCAGCTAAAGATTCTCCACGAAGACCCAACAATAATCCAAGATTAATTTCTCAAAATTTTCATCAAATCAATTAACCCATTTTAAACCTTCAAGCTTTCTAAAGACTCCATTAATGGCAAGTTTTTAAAAAAAAAAAAAATCTTTTTTGGAATTTTATTTTTCTTTTGTTTATTAAATAGATTTATCCAAAGAAAAATCATCTTTCTTATCCTGTAAACGCTTAGAGAGCCAGGGGGTGGTGGCGGACTGGATTTTTTTCGATGAATAAGATAGCAATGGTGGAAGGTTTGTTAAATAGAGAAGAAAGAGAGAAAAACAGAAGAAGAAGAAGAAGAAGAAGAAGAAGAAGAAGAAGAAGAAGAAGAAGGAAATAAAAAGAATTAAAAAAAAAAACTGTTTTTTGGGCTCTTCATGCGCCAGTTTGGTGTGCAAATCACGCAAATTGTCAAGTCAGCAAAAAGTGTTTAAATGTCACAGTCGGACCTTACCTCAGGTGTTTAAATGAAACAAAGTTTAGTTAAAGTGTTCAAGTGAAATAACCGAACGACCACTAGTGTATATCGATGAATTTGGCCATTAATAAATGAAAAATAGTAAATTTAATGGCTTCTAAACATACTCGACTCAATGGTTTCTAAAGATCTTGACTAATTTAATTAGTTTGTTGTTGATAAACAGGTCAAATGCCGTGTTCCTTGCCATTGCTCGACAAACGACTAAAATGGACTTAGTTCCTTTACACTTAGCAACTACTCCCTCCGTTCACTTTTACTTGTCCAGTATTTTAAAAATAAATTTTTACTTTTACTTGTCCAGTATTTCAAAAATAAATTTTCACTTTTACTTATCACTTTTAGCATATCAAGATAAGACAATTTATTTTTTCCTATTTTACCCACAATATTAAATACTCACTTTAATTCATTTTTCAAATCCAATAAAAATATGCACCAATTAATATGGGTACATTGGTAAATTACGCACTTCATTTATTATTTCTTAAGGGGTGTGCATAGTCAAAAATGAACAAGTAAAAGTGAACGGATGAAGTATACTATGAGTGACAAATTGGAACTGTTCCCAAATTAAAGAACAAATATGATCTTCTTTAATGTTTGGAAAAAGAAAAGCTTGGACTCATTTCATTCCAAGGCAAATATGTAAAATAATGCAGATTGCGTAGGGGTAATGTCTGCATAGACTCTATTATTTTCAAACTCCACTTATGGGATTACACTAGATATGTTGTTGTTGTAATTCGGATTGACGATTTTCTAGACCTGTAATTGAAATGGAGCTAGTGTTTTCAAAGTATAAAAAATAGCCACTTTTTAACGCAAAAATTTGTAAGATAAAATACGGAAAATTACATTATACTGTGCTAGAATTACAAACTTTTACAAGTGAAATTTTACGCAATATCCCGGAGTTAGAAACTCTCTGCGTGTGAACTAGTGTATGTCAGAGTTTGAGCTTTTCTCGTCAAACATGGTGATGGAGTTTCATGAAAAATTATGGAGTTGGCCAAAATACATAGCAGCCCCTTAAACCTGGGTGTATTTTTTAGTTTGGCACCTCAATTAAAAGTTTGTTCCTTTTTGACACTCCAACTTTATTGAAAATGTACCTGTTAAACCACTCATAATTAACCACTGAAACAGATACAGAACGTGAACTACACATGCCTGTGATGTGGCAGAATCAACAAATAAAAAAGAAGTTTTTACACTCTATATCAATTAGGGTAAAATAATTACCCGATTTTGCCACTACTTTCTTTTGCTCGTTGTAGCCGGCGGAGAGGTCGTCTCCTTCATCCTTTCCGTTGTACCAGCAGATCTCCATCGAATGTCCATCGGTGAGGTCGCCTCTTTCATCCTCTCCCTTGTACCACCATATCTCCACCAGAGAGGTCATCTCCTTCATCCTGTCCACTGTACCCAGATCTTCATTACTATACAATTTATATAAAGTAGAAGTGTGTATAAACACCTCTTATGTATAAAAGAGGTCTTGCATACGTTTGTATTGTTGGAAAACTTAATTAACAACACAAGGATCGCCAGTAAATCAATAGACGATGATAAAGAACACTAAAGGCACTAACCTCGTTCTATTGCAAGAATAGATTGAAGGAGACATAATCTTCTAAGTCTAGATACTGCTCTTTATTTTGTCTTCTCATAGATGGGGTTGAAAAGAAAAGAATGTAGTGTATGACTTAGGGACCATCTCCTTATATAGTCAAACCTCACTATAACAACATCGTTGGATTCGAAAATTTTCAACTGTTATACAGAATGACTGTTATACACCTATAACAACATTGATATTTAAATATAACAACATTGACATTTAAATAATATTTCACTGTTATAGGCAAAAAAGATGCATAAAATTTAATTTTCATTTTTAATTGCCAAATTCTAAGCTTAATCACACGTTGTATAATGAAAGAAAATGATGAAAATATATATATTAATATAATATTTTATTGATGTAATAGTGTATTAAAAAAATCAAATATTTGGTCAAAATCATACTTATTATTGGTAATCATAGATATTCTATTTTTATAAAGATGGTTAATTATTATATTACCAAAAAAAAAGATAGTTGTTATATGGGGGGTAATTTTATGAAGATCATACTGTTATAAAGTTGGTTGTTGCTGTTATAGGTGAAATGCTGTTATAGAGAAGTAAAATATAACATAAAAAATCGGTTCAGAAAAAAGTTGACTATTGTAGAGAGGTATTATTACATGCGGGTGCCGTTATAGAGAGGTCTGACTGTATAGTATGTTTAAGTATATTTTCAGGTCTAAACGGTATCTTTTTAATAATTCTCCATCAGACACCAAGAAAAGGCTAATGGGTTTCTACTTATTTAAAGTAACCCCATATTAATTGATATTTACTATATAAGTCCAAATATTTTAATACTTTATTAGATCTTAAAATGGACTCCTTTAATGATAGCGTATCTTGTATAAATATATTAAATATATGAGTCCACTAAATAGAGAATTTCCAACAATCTCCCACTTGGACCACATATATTTCTCAAAAATTATACATAGAAAAAACTTTAGTGAGCGCAAACTTTTGCTATCTTAATTGAAATATCTCAAACAATCTGGTCCATTGGTAATACCAATATAGGATCAAAGCGGTTTTCGAAACATATATTCAGAACTAAACCCATCAATGGTCACATATATTAACAAACCAATGACATAGATCAAACACGGAAATTACATGTCAAACTATCAAAATCATGTCTACTTCCAACTGGTCCTACCTTATGACTTGGATAGTCCAAAATCACTTTCTTATACCTTATGCAAAACCACAATAGAAATTTGATATCTTTATATTCAGAGTTTACCATAAATTTTTTAACATAAAATTCTTAAAACTTTAATCTGTACAGAAAATATACTTAAACATGTCAAAAGCATAACTGAAACAACAGACTCCAACTGAAGTGACTCATCATAGAGTCCAACGACATCCATATAAGCTACAGTCCACAAAACAAAAACAAAAACAAAAAAAAACTTTTGGTTGCAACCTTTAATGAGCGGATCTGCTATAATGGACTTTTTACTAATATGCTCTACTGACACAAGAAGACTCTGAACTCTTTCCTTCACACAATATGAAATTTAATGTGTATATGCTTTAGTTTTGACGAACTTTGGATATACATATTCCAAACACATATATATCCTAAAAGGGCTCATCTCAAGATACCTAACACAACATTATTATTTAGTAGGCGTTTGGACATGCGATTTCATCTCATAAGATGAAATCATGAGATGGAATCAGCGTTTGGACATGCGATTTCATTTCTGATTTCATCTCATGAGATGAAATTCCCAAATCATCCAAAAAGGCATGATTTGAGATTTGAAATCATGATTTCAAAAAATATAAATGTAAAATTTGACCCATACGTTTATATTTTGTAAAAAAGACCCATAAGTTGGTAGATATATTTACTAATCATGCTTACCAATCATTTGTATTAAATATTAATCTGCAAGTTGGTAAAATATATTTACCAATCATGTTTACCATGTGAGAGGATTATATTAAAGAATAGTTACATTACTATTCATGTTAAATCAATAGACGATGATGAAGAACACTAAGGACACTAACCTCGTTCTATTGCAAGAATAGATTGAAGGAGACATAATCTTCTAAGTCTGGATACTGCTCTTTATTGTGTCTTCTCATAGATGGGGTTGAAAAGAAAATAAGTAGTATCTGACTTAGGGTAGTATCTGACTTAGCGACCACCTCTTTATATAGTATGTTTAAGTGCCTTTTCAGGTTTAAACGGTGCCTTTTCACAAGTCTCCATCAGACACCAAGAAAAGGCTAATGAGTTTCTACTTATTTAAAGTAACCCTCATATTAATTGATATTTACTATATAAGTCCAAATATTTTAATACTTTATTAGATCTTAAAATGGACTCCTTTACTTTAATGGCAGCATATCTTCTATAAATATATTAAATATATGAGTCCACTAAATAGAGAATTTCTAACATGAATTTCTAACACTTAATGATGATAAAGGTGATTTTCAAATTGATTTGTGAAGTACAGACTACTTTCCAAAATAAAAAACACTTCTGATTATTTATTTATTTAATTTTTTTTTTTAAGCTTGGCCAAACAAGCTAAAAAGTGCTTAAAAAACAATTTGATGAGAGTCTAATAAGTACTAATTCTAATAAAGAGAAACCACCTATTGTTATTTCGTTTTCGGGAAAAATCCATGCATTCTTCAAGCTTCATATGCCAAATTATTGCGCTTTAACTGAAGTTTCTGTTGGAAACTTGGTAAAATCACAATAATAAATATTATTTATTTGCAAAGTAAAATGACACCACTTGAAAATATAAATATTATTACGATAATATTTTTGAGTAAATATACGAATGACTTAAGTCGTGCTGGGCACTGTCCTAAGAAATTATTTCAAAGAATGTGAAATATGTCTTCAGAATTAAACAAGTCCATCTGTAAATTTTAATTAAAGATCACAGAATTTAATTAACAAAATTAAATGATACCAACAAATTTTAAGACAAATAAAAAAACTTTAAAAGAAAAGAGTAACAGCCAAAGAAACGAATATGATGACGAGAGAAAATCTATATATAATATAAAGCTAGGTATAGACAAGGTGATGTGGCACCTCTCTATGACCTCCATTAGTATTTATCTTTTTCTCCTATTTTTGACATTTTTTCTATCATTTTCCTCATTGCCTATATTTAAAGTCCATGTAAAGACAATAAATAAAAAAGGATTATAGTAAATAAATGGGGAAAAAATGAAGAGTCATAGTATGGGCTACAGTTACCCACGAAATGGATAATTAGTGAAGGTAATAATGACATGTAGTAAATGATAATGAGCAGTCTAGTATATATATCATCTTGCAACAAGTAATTCTTTTCCTATAATCTCCTTTCTTCCTTCTATGTCTTTCGTAATTTCTTTCAAACATTTCAAACATTCTTAATATGCGATTTATCTTTTCTTTTCTACTTTCTTAATTATTGATAGATTTTGTGTTTTAGATTTGTTATTATGTTTTTGAGAGCATATACAACATAGCATGAAATGTTGTTGTCTTTTTATAAATATAAAAAGAGAGAAAATTTACTTTAAACAATTTTGTGTCAAAATCGATATTGATTTTTTCATTTTTTGCGAAAAATGGTTTAAGCTTATTTGTATATCTGATTTAAAGATAATATCGCAGGGACTGTTTTGAAGCAAATTAAGCTTATGGAGAAGGGATGGAGAGGGTGTGGCACCTACAAAGAACCAAAATTCACTGGTAATTATATATTAAATCTGTCGCTTTTCTCTCTCAAAGTTGTGCTTACAAAAAGTTTGTATTTGTGCACATTTAGTGAGACCGTTTTTCGTTAAATTCATGGAACTTTTAGTAAAGTTTAACATCTTGATACACTTATATTATTATTTTTAGTCTTGATAGATTTTATTAGTTTTTTCGGTAGAAACAAATAATTTAAGTTATAGTTGTTTTTCTTATCAACAAAAAGAAAATTCATTTTTTACCGTAAAGTTACATTTCTATATTTGTAAGAAAAAATATCTTACACAGTTATTCTTAATCTTTTTTACTCTTGTCTTATTTCAATGTTAAACGTCTGTTTTCTTGCTTCCATAGTATAACGTATCTTTCGCGACAGTTAATGTTACATGAGTGGCAAAGGTTGAAGCCTTTTTAAACTTATATAGAGGTAAGAAGAATTGACAAGTGAGAGAAGATATATAATTTCAGGAATTTTACAGAAAATTGAGAGGACGATTATATGAAATTGATGGGAGGAAAGAAAGAAAGAAACAAACAGAAAACGAAAAAATAAAGCGAGAATCACATTTTTCTTTTTTTGTGTTTTTTCCTGGACCCCCTATTTTTTGCGTTTTATCTCAGTCATTTCTTTTGCTGTTATTGTAGAGAAAATTGGAAACAAAGTCTACTTTATTATTAGCAAAAGACAATTCTTACTAAGACAACATACTAAGAGAAAGACCGTATCAGAAGAAGAAAAAATTGAACAATATTTTAGATGTGCATCTTCCGGATTTTTACACTACAATTAATGTCTTTTTTCGTTATCTTTTATTTTTTGTTCTCCTTATTCAAGTTCACCTATAATTTTAAATGAGTTATTTAATACTTTTTTTTCACTGACATTTATTTCAAATAAGTTTATATAGGATGTTAAAAGTTTATAAAACGATGTAGATTCGTAATTATTAATTTTATTTATTAAAATCATGATATTAATATTTAACTGTATTTTTTACAACCGCGCGAAGCGCTGATAGATGTACTAGTATGTAACAACTTAAAGCTATAGATTAGCTTCTTTCTGGTGGTTTCAATTGGCAAATGTTGGGGCTATTTATAGTAATGTTGAAATCGTGAAATCAAGATAAGTGGATTAACACTTGTAAATACTTCTTCATGCAATAGAGACACTTAAGCCCGTTTGGACATGATTTGAAATCATGTGATAAAATCATGTTTGGATATGTAATTTGAATTTCTTAAGTTGTATTTTTTTTACAGACATAAAAATCTCATAAGTTGTGAAAACTATCAAAATTTTACAATCTCACCAAATGAGCAAGTCATAGCTCACAAACAAAATTAAGACGCTACTAGAAGGTCTTTCTAAAGAATACAACATCAATTGATCAAACTTTCAATAAAATGGAAAACTGAACATGAGTTGCAGCGTAACTACTCTTTAATATAATCCTCCACATGGTTGGTAAGAGTGAATTTGTTATAAATATTTGATATAAATGGCTGGTAAAAATGATTGATAAAAATGATTGGTAAATATATCTACTAATTTATGGATTATTTTTATAAATATAAATTTATGGGTCAATTTTTACATTTAAAAAATTTGAAATCGTGATTTGAAATTCCAAATCATGCATTTTTGAATGATTTGGTCTCATGAGATGAAATTATATGTCTAAATGCTAATTTCATCCCATGAGATAAAATGATGAGATGAAATCGTATGGCCAAACGCCTAGTTAGTGTCTAAAACACTTGCTGTACTTTAGAAGTTTACCGACGTAGCCACTTGAAATATCTTTTGAAACTAATTTTATAATATTAACAGTTTCAACTTTCAATTACATTAATCACAAAACAAAAAGAGCACTTTGTCCACAACATCTGCAATTTTTTAGCTACCATGAAAATTCCTCCAAAGAAACCTCATTTTTTCAAACCCATTCAGCCAGGTTTCAAGAATGGTCTTGTGAGTAATCCTTTCATTTATTTTTTCAATTTTTCTTTGTCTACTGTATATTGTATGTATGATAAAACACTAAATTTCTATACCAACCTTTTATAATTGTTTAACTGGGTAGAAAAATAGTATAGTTGCACCCTGAGGGTGTGGCCTAGTGATCAATGAAGTGGGTTGAGCTATGAGGTCTCAGGTTCAATTTCTACTAGAGACAAATGGTTTTTTCCCATCTGTTTTAGCCTTGATTAACAGAGCTACATCATACCTGTTGCTGGGTGGGAGTGGGAGGTGGCACGTATCCTGTGAAATTAGTCGAGGTGTCCATGAAGCTGTCCGAGACATTGTTATATCTATAAGTGTTCAAATTAAGTAATTTATCACAACTTTACTAAAAACGGTAATTTATTACTATCAGTAACTTTCGAGTAATTTCTTAAAACCAGTTTCTGTTTTGTAAAACCAGAAATATGTTAACGACAAAAATTAGATGAAATAGAAAATTTCCAAGCTCACAAGTTATCAGATCATTTGATCGAAGCCGAGCGATGATGACGGCGCGAGGCTGTCCCTCTTCTCAACACTTTAAGAGCCAGAAGAGTTAGATTCTATATATAAGCACACAAGAAGTGCTTTCTCCAACCAAAGTGTCACAAAGTGCCTTTGCAAAATGAAATTTATTTGAATTTCATTTCCCTCCATTTTATTTTTCCACCCTTTCCCAATTCATACTACACTCATCTTTAAAGCCTGTGTCTTTAAAGCCGAATGGTAATAAAAAAAAAAAATAGTATAGTTTCAGCCTTTGAGGTCCTTAGAAAGAAAAATAGTAATAGTACTTATTTGGGGCAAATTTATGTTGTATTGCAGAAAATTCCTATAGGTTTCTTGAAGTATCTGAAGGGACACGACCATTTTAAACATGCAATACTGAAAAAGGCTGATAAGAAATGGCTTGTGAAGGTGAATGGCCATAAATTCGAATCGGGTTGGGCTGAATTTGTACAACAACATGATTTGCAGTTGGGAAATATATTGGTGTTTAGACATGAAGGAAACATGGAATTTGAGGTTTCTGTCTTTGATTCAAGTCATTGTGACAGAGAATATGCTGAGTATATGCAAGAAGAAGAAGAAGAAACCAATAATGTTCAAGAGACTTCCCATAAATTTGCATTCAAAGGTGAATTTACTTTGGGCCCATTTATGATCTTCAAGTTTTCTATTTTTCTCTTCCTGTTATTTATGGAATTTATTTTTACGCAAGCTGTCATTATTAAAAAATTACTATTTTCCCAAACGAAAAATGTTTAGTGGCATTCCCACTGAATGTCAGTGGGGAAAACCCTTAATAGTATTTTCACTTGAAAAAATCAGGAAGTTTCCACCATTCCAATGGAAACCTGTCCTCACTGTGCGTTTGTTCCATTAGAATGAGGTGGGAAAATTATGTTTTATAACACAAATTTTCACTGAATGTCGGTGGTGAAATACCTCTATTTCTAGTATCGTGCAATAGAAACTACATAAATCAAATGATGCTTAATTTGTAACCAAAAAAAAAAAAAACTAATTTGAATTAGCCAAAAGGTGTGTTGGTTACTCCCTCTGTCTCAATTTATGTGACATTTTTTGTTTTTCGAGATTCAAATTATATAAATTTTGACCTAACATTTTAAAATGTATTTTTTCATCATATTGACATTAGAGGAGTTGCAACTTATAATATTTTTTGTATAGTTTTTGATTATTTAAATTTAAATTTTAAAATATTAAGTTGATCTAATCCAATTTAGCTTAATAGATTAGTCAAATTGACTTTAGGGAAGCGAGAAGTGCCACATAAACTGGGACGGGGGAGTATAATTTAAATGTTGATAATTTTTTAGAAGTGCAGTTTGTCATATTTAATTTCTTGAGTATGCAACAGAAAAACCAAGCCCCAACATCAAGTTGTCAAAAAGGGCTTCTTCCCATGTAGAAGCTGCTACTCATAACAAGTCTTTTGGTCATTCTCGGTTTGAATACACTATTACAGAATATTGCCTTTCGAGTTATCGCTTGGTAAGTCTCAAACTCATTGTTTCTTGTGAACTCTTCAAGAATCGTCAGACTATTTATAGGATGAATGGGTTACACAATCAGGTCGCTTATTAGATAATTACAAGTAAATATCTATGATAAGCATCAATTAGTTACATGGTAAAAATGATAACTAATTCGTTATCACATGTAAAACTAGACTGATACTCCGTCTCATTTTAACGGCTGTTTTTGCTCTTTTCAAGCCATTAAGAAAAATAATATATACAGGGTATAGTTTACTAAGTTGCCCCTATTTATCATGTAAAACTAGACTGATACTCCGTCTCATTTTAACGGCTGTTTTTGCTCTTTTCAAGCCATTAAGAAAAATAATATATACAGGGTATAGTTTACTAAGTTGCCCCTATTTATTAGTTTTTTTTTTCTCTTTAAATTTTTTATTTTAAGGATTGAGCAGTCTTAAAAAGGACTACTTCTTTAATGTTAAGGTTATAGTTGGAAACAACTGCCAACTTTGATCTTGAATTCCTGAAGTGACACTTATTTTGGGATGATTTTTTAAGCTAAAGCGACAACGAAAATGGGATGGAGGGAGTATTATAAAAACCTTTTGTCATTTTTTTCTTCGTAAAATGGTTGTACACCGTGTCAGTTCCTTCCTCAACAATTCACATATGCAAATGGTCTCACCAATAAGAAGTGTGGTTTGATTATAAGAGATGAAAGTCAAAGGTCATGGAATTTAAAGCTAATTTGTTGGGAAACTCGAGCCTATATTGGAGGTGGATGGCTCAAATTCATTGCTGATAATTGCTTAAAGGAGGGAGATCGTATTATGTTTGAGGTTGTTACTGATGGAGAGACACCAATATGGAAATTTCAAGTTACTAATAGAAAAACTCCATTGCAAAAGTTTCAAGGCAAGTTTTCTCATCTAACCAGCCTCTTATTTTTTTGATGATCTTTTTCATTGTCATATATGTGTATTATTTTGTGTATATAAGTATTACATCTTGGATAGAACATCTTTTCTTTTGTTTGGTTTCTGAAGTGTGTAGAACATTTTCTTTTACTTTTTCACCTAATAGAAATAAAAGAGGGTGTAATTTCATTATATTTCATATCACTTGTTTCGATCAACATATTAGCTGTTTCTGTTCGTATTTTAGCACCCAAGGGTGTGACCTAGCGGTCAATGAAATGGGTTGTGAACCATGAGGTCTAGGGTTCAAATCCCAGCGGAGACAAAAAACGTTAGGTGATTTCTTCCCATTTGTCCTAGCCAACGCTAGAGATGTTTTGTCTGTAAAGTGCTTTTCATGTAACTAAATTAAAGTGTTATATATGATTGTTATTTCTTTTATATTATAGGGTACCTTTTAGCTACTTCTCCTCGTTAGTAGAAGAGTGTTTTATAGTCATGGGATTTAAATCTCAGACTAAAGTGCAGTTTGCTGTATGCGTTCACTCAACAATGCAGCTTGAAGACTTTGTTATACTGAAAATTAATATTCAGGAGGCCTGTTAGTTAAATTTTTATAATTTGCGTGTTTTTAGAATCTAGTTAAGTTCAATTCCAAATCATTAAAATTCATTTTGATATCATATTCTCTTTTTCTTAATAGCCTAAATGGTGCGACGTCCTCAGTGACAATTCATATATCGGACCACAATTTGAGTTTGGATTAAGGCATAGTAGTAGTTGTTGTTGTTGTTATTCTCATTTTCTTGATCAATTCCTTGCAAAATGATCTGGAATTTGGAAAAGAGTTCAAGAAAGGATCCATATTTAGAAAGCGTCCTGCTAATTTTTGAAACTTCAATATGTTATGTCTTCCTTTTTATCCTAATTGTTACACTTATCACGTTTTCTCTTTCTTTTAATATGTTTTTCTGAATAAGCAGACATTATGAAAAAGCCCTCAAACACGAGTCTTCTCAATGCACAAGTAGCTACTTCAACTACTGGTGATGGTGATCATCCTTATTTCATTTCAACCGTTCAACCTTATTGCTTCAGAAAGAAAATTTTGGTAAGTTATTTGACTGATTTTTGTTAGGGTTTAAATTAATTATAGACAATAATCTGATGATGTTTCGGAAACAGCCGTCCTACCTTGGTAGGAGTAAGGTCTGCACAGACACTCTACCCTCCCCAGACCCCACGTTGTGGGATTTCACTGGGTTGTTGTAATCTGATGGTGTAAGAAATTGTACACTATTAAGTGTACAGGAGTTGAACTCTTTTTGTTTAGTCCTTTTCTTTGCTCTTTTTTTTTTTTTTTTTTTTTTTGGGACAACTGAAACTTAATCGACTCAATGGAATAATTTTTTTTTCCCCATTTTTGGCCCATCTGACCGAAATTAATTGCGCGCTAGCCAAAATATAAAAAACCTATACACTAATTATATATATTATATGTATATTTTTTGTATATGATATGTATATGTATATTTGTACTTAATATACAAAACCTATACATTTGCTGGCTATTATTCTTTTGAGCGGTCCAAAAATGTAATTATCCCTAAAGCGGTCATGGCTGCTACTTCTTGGTTTTGTGGCAATCATCTTGGTCTTTTTCTGACTTTTATGTTAGTATCTTTAGTATCTTCCACTGGATTTTGCAAAGTCAAATGGGTTGATGAATAGAAAGTGTGAGATGATTCTGAAAGATGAAGCACAGAGATGTTGGTCAGTGTGGCTTGGGAGACTTGATTCACATCATTTTGGAATTATAAGTGGATGGAAAAAATTCAGCAAAGCAAATGGACTCCAAGTAGGAGATTCTTACAAGTTTGAACTCATCAAGAATGGGGAAATACCTATAGCACATTTCCATTGTAAGTTTTCTTTCAGTTCTAATGTACTTTTGTCGAGTTTAAGTTCTATGCTCCGATGGCGTAATATAATATTTGAACAATTAGATCACTTATAAGGTAATTGCAAATAGATCTCTATAGTTTTATGATTTCTATATAACATTTCTCATAATCGATCGTGTAACTATATTGCAAATAGTTCATTTCAATGGTCTTTACATATTTTGCTATAGTTTGGAAATTATATAACATCACTAAGGATGTCATTTTGAACACACTACACAATGGAGCTTCTTAGCAGATTTTGTAACTACTTTCATATGAAATAATGATTTTGCAGGCAAATATTCTGGAAAGTTTGCAAAGAGAGAGGAACGTAGAAGCAAGTTGACTAAAAAGAAAACTGGTTGATCCAATGTATGGTGTATAACCTCAAAAACTATGCATGATATGTCTATAAATCCCCATGTAAAGTAAGTAAATGTCTGAGACTAGGAAGAAATGACTGACAAGCCGGCTTTTGTCCAAGCCCGATGACTCAGTGTGGCTTGGTTGTGGTTGTATAAACTATGTGGATCATTTGCACCATATGGCCTTTTCTGGGGCCATTCTTTAAGTGTTGTCTCCATTTGTCCAATGTGCTAAAATTTGTCTCTAAAAGTAGTTGAATGAACTTTTCTTTGTAGACTACCCTCTAAGCTAGTGGGGAACATAGATGGATTGGTTAATGATATGTTCTTGATGCATGATAGGACATATATAGGTAAATTTTTAAAATGACATGTTCCAATTGCTAAACTAGCATCCACACTCATAATTTGGGATGTGATTATTAGATGATCCAAATCATATCTCTTGCTATTCTATAATATCTCTCAAGTAATTCTGCTGCGTACACCTTGTCCTTGTGCCGAGGGTCTACTAGAAATAGCCTCTCTACCTCCCAAGGTAGGGAGTAAGGTCTGTGTACATTCTACCTTCAACCCTCCCCAAACCCCACTTTGTGGGATTTCACTGGGTATGTTGTTGTGTTGTACACCTTGTGGTCCATTCTCTATGAAAGAAAATAATATTTAAATGAATGCTGACTGGCTTTGCCCCACAATACCATATATAACCCCTTTAATTCTCCTTGAAATGATCTTTGAGATTACATATCTTGTATATAGTTGTACAGCAGGGAATAGGTCTGAAGGCCCACATAGTTTCTGGCTGAGAAGTCTTTGGGATTAAAGTTACCAGTTACCAGAGTGTTATTGACTGCCCTAAGCAATTTGTTGTGTTGAAAGAACTCCTGTACAGCTTGATACATATCCCTTAGAACAATAACTCATGCTTTTTTGAAAAAAAAAGTTGCATTAAACTCATCTATTACAGAGGCTTTATTGTCATTAATATCAAACAAAGCTGCTTTGATTCCCCCCATAGTTATCTCAGCACACGTGTTCCTTTGTTGAGACTGTAATACTAGGACCTTGTCTCATAATATGCAGGTCTATTGAAGGCAGTTCATCTGAGGAAGACCTCAATAAAAACCTAATAGAACTATTGAATTTCCACTCCAATCTCGTTTTGTGTCTAATAGACTTCCACTTTCCCCATTCAGTACAGATATATGATTGATACTAGACTTCATGCAATTGAAGAAGTATTTGTGGTTAGAGCCACCCACCGCCCTTCATGCTTGTCGTGTCTTGGATGGTGACGTCGGTATTGTAGTGTTGGCCGGGGACTAGAAATGGTCTGGTGCATAGCCGCCGAGGACGACAGATGCGGAGCGTGGTGGTTTGTTATGATATTATTGCAAGGAATGGGACTTGATGTGGGACTTATGTAGCCTTGGGCTCTCCCATCTCAAGCTTTTGGTGTGTGGTTCTCTTGACCCTGAATGTTCTGTTCCGAAACAATAGCTACTATATGCAAGAACTTGTCATTCTCAGCTATTACATTAAGGAGCCTGAAAGGCTTTCTCCTCTGATCATTATTTTTGGCAAATTCCAGACAGATAAGAGATTTTTTGGTCCGAGAATAAGTAGTTCTCCATGAAATGAGCAGTCAAATTTCCATGTTGGATCATCCATTGATCATTGCATAGGGCTCTATATCAATTCTACTCCATACATGTCTGTTAGTAAAGAATCTCCAATGGACTTCATATCTGCAAGACATAGTAAATCACATTTTTGTCTAAACTCTCTTTAACTTCAGGTTTGGCAACAGGCTGTCCACCTACCCTGTCTCAAGAGAAGAGTGGAGTGTTAAAATCACCACACCAAATTGGTATCTACTTGCTTATATAAAGACTCAAGGTTAAGTCATCGGAGTGCTTTAAATTAAAGATTGTGAAAAACAAATCTTCAAGTGTTTAACAAGAAGAATAAGAAGAAGACAGAAGTTGAAAAAGAAACGTGGACCTCAAACGTCTCTACGATTCAAATCGTGGAGATATGCAACAAGAGAGACGCTTAAACATCACATGCAAACATGGAGTCGTTTACCAAATTAACCGTTCCACATTTAAAAAAGGGAGCTGGAGAATCACAAATAAACGTGTAAACGTCTTCATGTATTAGGAGAGGAAGCTGCATCAAACGGCTCCACGTTTACCAAACGTGGAGATGGTTCGGAGTCTGCTACTGCTATAGTTTTATCGTGTTCAGCTTAATTGTATTTTTAAAGCTTAGTTAGGGATATTCTAGTCTTGTTAAGCTATACTAAGCCCTAATAGGCTAGTATAGATGTCCCACTTTTCCTATTTAGTGATCAACAATGACTTGAATGTTTTCTTGTTTTGTATTTCCTTTTTGAGTATTTCATTCCATTTTTGTTATCACATTACATTTTGTTGTGTTTTAACATTATGTTTCAACTATAATGTTATTGTTAGTGAGTTCTTTTCTATTGGTAAATCTCTTGATTGCTTGTGACTTTGCCCTAGGATTTGCATGAGGATCAATCTCTTGAAGAACCTTGATGAGTTATGACATTTCATAGTTTTGATGATTTGACAAACATGCCAAGGATCAGGTCCTTGATCAGGTCCCCTGAAGACTGTATATCACATGACAATAGTGTAAAGCCGTGTGCATCGTTCCGTCGAAGACACCACAAAGAAGACAAAGTTGTATACATGCTAAAAGCTAACGACCAGTGTAACGTCTCTATTGAGGTCACATGCATCTCACATGATCCTCACATGATCTCATTTGAGTTCCTATTTAAACAACATATTGGCATTGTTTAACTTATCACTTAAAAACCTTAATATCCAGATCTTTACAAGTGTAGCCGGCACAGTTCTCTTGGTGCTTTCAAGAAAAAAGCTAAGACAAGTTCAAGGAGTAGATCTCAACAACGAATGTTTTGAGTCCTAGAGTTGTCTAGTCTTTATCTTTATGATCTCTACATTGTAAACCTACATTTCTTCAAGAAGGGTTTTGTAGGTATTTTGTTTTTATCAAGCTTTTGTTGTAAACACTTAGCTAGAGTTAGTCATAGTGGTGATAAGGTTCAGCTAGAGTTAGTTGAATCAGTTTGGTGCTTGACTAGAGTTAGTCAAAAAGGTGTTTGCAATAGAGTTATTGTAAGGGGAGGGATTAGTGATCTAATTCCTAGGTTGCAATCTGAAACATTGCTCAGTTTAGTGAAGTTGGAAATCCTACTGAGGTAGATCGTGGTTTTTAATCGCTTGAGCAAGGAATTTTCCACGTAAATATCTTGCCTTAGTTACTTTATGTATTTATCAGTAAAAACAGTTCAGGGACCAGGTTCCTTAGACTGTTTTGGTGGATTCATTGGTTCTATCAAACCTTATATTATAGGGGCTTCATTATTTTATTGTTCTAAAGGTGATCCCGATTTTTAGAGCCCGTTTGGATTGGCTTATAAGTTGCCTATAAGCTGTTTTCAGCTTTTTTGAGTGTTTGGCTGGCCAGCTTAAAGCCATCTTGTGCTTAAAATAAGCCCAAAAAATTAATTGGGTTTGTTTGGTTTAACTTATCTAAAGCAGCTTATAAGCTGTTTTTAGCTTATAAGCTGCTTTTTTTAAGCCCATCCATCTTAGTCTCTAACTAGTGCTAGTCCATATCAAATCTCGTATCTATCTCCTATCTTTCAATTCTTTCTTTCCATCGGTTCGTATCATCAATATTGACGTGTTAGAGAACTCCCCACTCTATTCTTGAATGCTGCAACCAAGGCTACAAATTTATATATATTTATGCTTACTTATATTATTACTTTACTACTATATAGAAGCAGGGGTTAAACCCATGCTTCGTTGTCAGTCACGGACAAAAAAAAATTACTACTATATAGAAGCATGGGTTAAACCCATGCTTCGTCGTCAGTCACGGACAAAAAAATAAAATAAAATAAAATCAGGTGGACCCCATACTAAAAACACCAAGCAATATTTTAAAAAAAAGGAAAAAAAGTGGACCCACCCATCTCCAAACTCATGAAAAAAAAAAACGTGCACCCCATATTAAAAATCAAACAATATTCATGTAATTTCCAAAGTATTCCCATTAAATCAATAATGGTGGATTCATTGCCACATGCGTAACAACCCATTAGTGGGAGCAAATGAAATTATTATGACAAAAAAAACGTGAACCCCATATTATTGCTTTTCTTCAAAAGGTTAAGTAGCCAAACGATACAATTTCCTTTTTTTTCTTATATTAGCCTGAGATCTAATCTAGATATTTAACTGTTATATTTGCTATTCCGCCATGTCATTTATTTGTTATGTTTACTAAAATAAATATACTTAAAATATTTATATTTTAAAATAAGATAAAATTTAATTACTTTTTCATTTTTATTCTTACTCTAATAAATGTGAAAAGAGATTAATGTCATAAAAGAAAAAATAATATTAAATGGAGATCAAATAATTAATAAGGTAAATTAGTCAAATTCTAATTCTAATTGACGTTTCCTTAAAAAACGTGCAAAAGACAACATGACAAGTAAAATGAGCTAAACTAAGAATATTTACCAAAAATTAAAAAATAGTAGTTCTTCGTTTAAATAGAAAATCAAATTTCTACTTTGTTTCGTTTTAAACATGTAAGATTAATTTAATAATTAGAATTAGAATTATCCAAATCAAAATTTGATAAAAAATAATAAGTATTGTTTAGGTCCAATCTACATAACAATAGAATATTTTACACCTTTAAATTAATCGAATTAAAATTCAAAGAATCAATTAATGCTTAAATATTGCTATTGTTTTATCTCAAAGAAAGGAAAATAGTTTCCTTTTAAACAAGTCTTCTCTTTTAAAAAGTATTAATAAATTTTTGCCAACTTTGTATTCGTAGCAAACACTAATATAATAAAGTTTTGGATACAGAACACAAACTACAATGTTATATTAATAGTGTTTTGAACATAGTGTGTGTGTGTATATATATATATATATATATATATATATATATATAAATAGTGCCAACTTATGTATGTTTATTAGCCATCTAAAATATATATATTATCACTACCCAAACACAACTACATACACATAGATACACTATAATCCAAAGTGTTGGGCGCACGGGCATACGCCGTCTAGTACTATATTAGAAGCATGAGTTGGGGGTGGTTTTGTCGTCCACCTCCAACTCATGTAAAAAAAAAAAAAAAAACAGTGGACTTACTATACTAAAAAAATCAAGCAATATTAAAAAAAAAAAAAAAAAGTGGGCCCACCACCTGCAAACTCATGTTAAAAAAAAAAAAAAATGTGCACCCCATATTAAAAAATCAAACAATATTCATGTAATTCCTAAAGTATCCCCATTAAGTCAATAATAGTGGATTCATTACCACGTGCATATCAACCCATTAGTGGGAACAAATGAAATTATTGTACAGCAAAAAACCTGGACCCCATATTATTGCTTTTCTTAAAAAAGTTAAGTAGTTAAACCATACAATTTCCTTTTTTTTTTATATTAGCCTTGAGATCTAATCTAGATATTTAAGCGTTGTATTTGCTATTATTCAACCATGTCATTTATTTGTTATGTTTACTAAAATAAATATAAAATATTTATATTTTAAAATAAGATAAAATTTAATTATTTTTTCATTTTTATTCTTACTCTAATAAATGTGAAAAGAGATTAATGTCAAGTCTGCCCATAAGGCATAAGTATGCCAGGTCCGACATAACTTTGGTAATTCCTTCACAAGTGTATGCCGGTGGGGGCATAGCGAAATTTAAACTCTGCCTTGCGATTTTTTTTTTTAAATTTTGATTGTGTGGAGGTTCGAACTCACTGGAACCATGGAGTTTAGTAGAAGGACAAAATTTAAAAGATTTGAATATGAGGGGCAAAATTTAAAGACCACCCCAAAAGAAGGGCAATTCGCTTTCAAACGGAAAATAAGGACAAAAGGTCATTATAATTAAAAATTAATTATTTTCAATTATATTTCAATCCCTCCAATTTTTTCATGTTTATTGGGATAGTAAGACGAAAGGGTCATTGGCACTTATGCCCTATTTTGTGCTGGTCTTTATTTTTCATCCCTCATAACTTTTTTTGCAGGGCATAAATTGATACTTTCGCATTATAGTATTCACAAGTTATGTCTTTGCCTTTAAAGGAGTTTGAATTTCGATTGCGAAAGGGCAAAGATTAAAGATTAAAGACCAGGCCATTTGAAGGACAAATCATGCAATTTTATCATTTTTTTTGTGCGGATTGGCCTTCAAAGGTGCTGGTCTTTAATTTTTAGCCCTCAAATTGCTGGTCTTTAATTTTGGCCCTTCACCTAAAAAAGTGATTAAAAATACCTCGAGGTTCTGGGTTTAAGCCCCAGGTCAGTAAAAAATAATAATTTCTCAAGGAAAGTTTTCAAGAAAGTTAACGCCTTATAAGCCAGAATTAGAAATAACTTCTGTAGTTCTAAGGCATAACTTTTATATAGAAACTATGCCTTAAGACATAATTTTGTAGGATAACTTAATTTCTACAGAATTATGCCATCAGGCATAACTTTACATAGTTTGCTATGAGACCTTGCCTTACGCATTTTTTTTTTTACTCTATTGGGATTCTACATAAGTTAGGCTTCAAGGCATAACTTTTTTCCAAAATAGGACATTTGTGCCTCTACTGGAGATCAAACCCGAATCTCAAAGCTATTTTCGGCCACTTAAATTGCCGAATGATAAAATTTAAAGACCAGCAATTTGAGGTGCAAAAATTAAAGACCACCCCGGAAATACGACATTTGTGCGAATGACCCCAATTTTTTTTTTTTTTATCAAGATGGAGATAAAGTGGGCCAATTGAATGGAAACTCGAACCCGAGCCCAATTTCCTATTGCATTGCTAAAGAAGAAGAAAACCCTAATTACAGCCAGCTAAAACCCTTCTCTGAGCTGACATTTTCTCCTCGCCGCCACTCCTCACCGGAATCACTACGTACGTTTCTACTATCTCTCTCTAATTAGAAAAAAGTATTACCATATGTTACAACTTTTCGCATATCAATTTGGTGACAAAAATTACATCTTAAAATATTAGTCAAAGTTCATGCAGTTCGAATCTCGAGAAACGAAGGGTATTAGTTACATAAAATGGAACAGAGGGAGTATATGTTTATTTTAGTCTGTTCGAACGAACTGCTTCGAACTACTTTTAATTGTATGATTCTTAATTGTATAAACGAATTTTTAGTGAAATTGGATTATTATATTTTATCTGCAGCAAAAAATAATACTACTGTTTTTCTTCTATTTCTCGTTATTCCATGTGGTTTTTTCTTCAATAAGTAGAGTTAACTGTGTGAAAATTTTAATAGGTACTCCCTCCATTCCAAATTAGTTGTCATGTTTCACTTCTCGAGAGTTTATTTGACTAATCTTCGAACTTCGAAGCTAAATTGAATTAGACCAACTCAACATTTTACAATAAACTTTATGAAAAATACTACAAGTTGCAGTTTTTCTCATGTCAATTTGATTTTTACAATGTTGGGATGGAGGGAAATTTATTATATAAATGTTTATTTTAATCGGTTTGAACGAACTGCTGCGAAGTATTTGCATTGCCTTTGTTGAGGTTCAATATGTTTTCCAATTTGAGTGTAATAATTTTGAGTCTTATCTGTATTTGCAGTGATAGCATTCTTCGGACATGGCGAGTTTATTATCTTAAATTCTGTTGAGTTCCACAGGAATTCTCAGTTTCTCCTTGTTGGTGGATTGGATAAAAAACTCAGATTTTTCCAGATTGATGGGAAACGTAACACGAAGATACGGAGCATCTTTCTTGAGGATTTTCCATTAAAAAGGCGTCTTTTTTGCCCAATGGGTCTCAAGTTATTGTATCAGGAAGAAGAAAGTTCTTTCATGTACTAGACTTGGTCAAAGCAAGTGTAGATAAAGTAGGTCCTCTAGTTGGCAGGGAAGAAGAAAGTTCTTCCATGTACTAGACTTGGTCAAAGCAAGTGTAGATAAAGTAGGTCCTTTAGTTGGCAGGGAAGAAAAGAGCCTTGAAAGTTTTGAGGTCTCCTGATTCAGATACAATGGCTTTTCTTGGTAATGAAGGATATATTTTGCTAGTTTCCTCCAAAACAAAGGAGCTAATTGGGACACTAAAAATGAACGGAACTGTACGCTCCGTGACATTCACTGATGACGGATGACAATTACTGAGCTCTGGTGGAGATGGACAGATTTACCATTGGGATTTGAGAACAAGGACTTGCATTCATAAAGGTGTAGATGAAGGATCCATAAATGGTACAGCTCTTTGTGCTTCTCCAAATGGAAGTTTGTTTGCTTCTGGTTCAGACAGTGGAATCGTAAATATTTATAACAGACAAGAGTTTTTAGGGGGAAAGAGAAAACCAATCAAGGCAATTGAGAATCTGACCACGAAAGTGGATTTTATGAAATTTAACCATGATGCTCAAATATTAGCCATCAGTTCTAGCATGACGAAAAACAGCTCAAAGCTAATTCACATTCCATCATTTACAGTTTTTTCAAACTGGCCCCCTGTAAATCAGGCTGTGCACTATCCTCGCTGCTTGGATTTTAGTCCTCACGGAGGATTCATGGCTACGGGAAATGCTGAAGGAAAAGTGTTACTGTACAAGTTGCATCATTACCATGATGCATAGTTAGTTTGGATACTGTTGGCATTATGAGCCAGAAATGTTTTTGTTAGCGTAGTATGAGTTCAAAGGCATGATTTATTTTTTTCCCTTTCAGTTTTCTGATGTAACAGTATTTTTCAATGTATGGCAAGATTATATCTATGATTTGGTTAATTTTGGTAAAGGGCTTTCTCCTCTTATTTTTAACAGAGAATTCCTCAGGTGGCCTTCCCTGTTTGTGGCAAAAGCAGATGTCTTACTGTTTAACAGTTGTATTTGTATATGAGTCCTGTATATCTGTTGCATATCTTTTCCCATTAAATCACATACTATCCCCCCACCCACCGCCACCCCCCCCCCCCCCCAAAAAAAAAAAAAAAGAAGAATATTTCCATAGCAGTTTATCTTCCTGGTCTTGGGCAGTAACTTTCTGAATGATGTGTTTGATACATTGCTACTTGATTCAAAATACAATTTAAAGAGCTGATGCGATGCAGTTTATGTGTGTGAATCAAATGCTGCTTTGGTATTCCAAATGACAAAGCTAATTACCTTATTTTTTATGGTTAAAAATTCAGGGGGGATTGGTTTCTGATTGGTGTGCTCCAAGACAATAGTCTTCCAGGTTTTAATTTCTATAATCAGTAGCCAAATATTCTTTGCATCACCTTTGCTACATTTTCCCTATTTCACTATACTTCATTATCCAAGCATTTTTTGTGAATAATACATAGAAAATTTATCACAGGCTCAAATCTCTTGTGAGGAAAAGAGCAAAATTGACAAACAAAACTCAGGGAGTTGCTGTACAGAAAGCCAAGGAGACAACTTAACAAAACAAACCACATCACAGGTATATTTACTAATCATCATGAGTTCAGGGATTTATGTGGATTCAGCTTATGGTACAATGCCGGTATTTGCTCTGCGGGAGTTTTTGCTTGTCTGAGATTCTTTTACCACAAAACTGGGCACGGACAATGTCAACTAGTGAATATCATGTTGCCTTCGCATCATGGGTCTTCAACTAATAAATTGACATCCTTGATCTTTCCAACGTTGAGATTCTGATTTACATGTTTTCTTTAAACTTCATGTTTTTGTGTGTTCCAATGGTGCTGAAAATATATCATTTGGATGTTTGGATGAGTAGTAGATCAAAACATGAAAGAAATAGTTCAACTAAATGGTGAGGTAGTACTGTACACAAAAAAATTTCAATATCAAACTAGCTCATTGCAATCTGGAAGTGGCCTAGATAACTGGTGTTACCTTTGTGAAAACTCACAGGAAACTATCAGTCACTGCCAAGAACTGCAGCTATGCCTGACAGCATCATAGTTTTTAACATTTTTGCTATTGTGTGGGTAATGTTTATGAATTTTAAAATCTTAGTATAGTAATGCCTATGAATGTTACAAGCTTACCCAAAGATGAGATGAAGGAAATTTGGAAGTCCATTCCCTATGCATCATGTGGAACATATGGCTAGAAAGAAATGGAAGATCATTTCATGCTAAAAATCAGAACTTTTCTCTTTTGGTGTTGCGGTAGTATGTTAGAGAGTCTTTTGGAATTTCTGGATTCCCTGGGCTGCAATTGTAACAGGAAATTACTGCTTATCCTTTTGTACTTTGCATCTTTTAAGTACCTTCTTGGTACTAATCTATTAATAGACTCATCTTATACAAAAAAGAAAAAAAAGAATTCAATAGGTTCTTATTGTCATTTGGCAAACTCTTGTCTGCTCACACTATGTGATAGTTTATCCACACAACTGTTCCTGATCTGCAGGAGGAATACCATGGATGTGCGGTGCATTGTCAGTGTTAGCTGCAGTCATTGCACGATTTTCAAAATCCACAAATTGAGGTATGTCTTACTGGTGAATTTAAGCTATTAAGGATGCTTCAGATTTCTCAAGAATATAATTTGAGAGACTAAAAGGATAAACATAATGATACTTGACCAAAATTCAACATTAGCAAGATAATGGATCCTTGTATAGCATTTCTGAAATATTAGTATTCTATATATCTCACTTGTGGTTATTGATAGGGTTAATCTGGAAAATGTAATGTTTTGACCTTTAGTTTGGTTGCTTTTTGGAGGCTTTGAGCTTCTCAGCTGGTCAGTACCAAGAATGTTGATATAAAGGAAGTAACTGTGATTTTTGTGAGAAAAAGGAGAAAATGAAAAAATTATTAATGCTCTATCAGCACCCAGAAGATTCTCAAAGCCTGGAGAGGAAGTATGTGTCCATCTCCTTCCAGTTCCCCTTCTGAACCAAAAAAAAAGAAGAAAGAATAAGCAATGTTTAACATTAGTTGTTGTAATTTCTATCCCATAATGGCCGAAGAGACACCAGAAGTTTGACTCTAATTCTTTTTGGCTAGTAGAGCAAATATCTCCTGGTCAAGTGTACAAGTTCTGGAGCTTTTCTACTATTATAGAAGAGCCGGTTAGCAGCCAGCTCATTCTCGACATGGCTGCTTCCTGGTATTTAATTCAAATTCAATGGCAGTTTTGACTTTGCAATGCTTTGATATAGCTTACGTGTCCACCTATTGCAGCTTAAATAAAACTTTCGTGTCTGTCATGGTTTTAATGGACGACCACCTCATTTCTCTATTCTCTATTTCTATCTACCTATCTAAAATTCTCTAGATATTATACCATTAGGGACTCTACTAAATGTTTCCTCAAATTTGTCTCTGTTTCTTTGCCTTTCAAAATAAATTTTGTTGCTCTTGCTGATTCGAGGCTGATCTCCCCCGAGTGAGTTCAATTCATGGTATATTTAATTATTTTTTTTTCTCTTCAATTTTTCCTTTTTAGCTTTGAGATTAGTAATTTTGGATCGATTCCTTTTTTATTTAATCTGATTTTGTTTTGTCCTTCTTGGGTTAGTTGCTCTTCAAATTTTTGAATTAGTTGTAAAAATTCAATCTTACAGCCATAGAAGTTTATTTCTGCAATTTCCAGTCTCTCACTCTATATTAAAGATATGTGTTGATACTGATACTACTAAATTAAAAATGACATGATCAATATAACTGATCCAACCGCATGTTCTTTGTTCTTTATCTTGATGATTCTGTATTTGAATATTGAAGCTGTTGCTATTACTCTCTCAAACCAGTTTGAGTCATTTGTTACTATACAGGAGTTTTAAACCTAAACGTTGAAAAGGTATAATTTGAATTACATTGTTTTTGTTAAGAGTTTTAATTAATCTAACAATTCCTAATTTTTCACCTTTATGTTCAGATGAATTTTATGTTCGTGCTTTAGTGTCTACGAAATATTTCAGGCCAAAATATCTGATGTGTATCTGATATATTGCTTCTTTAATAATTGGTTCTTCCATGCAAGATAATTAACTTGCCATTGAGAAATCACATGTTACTACGTGCCCATTGAAAAATCACATGTTACTACGTGCTTATTGTTTTTCCTTTTCAGGTTTGATTTTTAGATAAAGAATGTGAAGTCTGTGAGTAAAGCAAATATTTTCAGGGAATGCATGTAAAGAAGGTATGGATGGTTTTTATATTGAAACAAAAGGGTGTGTTGTTGGTTTGTCATCATAGGGATGGACATGTTGGTTTTGGATCTGCCCAAGTGATCAAAGAGATATTGGACCATCTCGGAGGTCTGCTCGCAAGTGAAACTATAGCATTGAAGAGCAGATAGGTGATTGTGCAAGTTAAACCTAAGGTATGTCTTCACTGTTTTTCGAGTTTCACCAGCCCTTTATGAACTAATGTTATTATGTGACAAGGGCTCCATCTATTGTCGCTATTCTATATTACAACATCCAGTTGTTCCATTTCAAATTTTTAGCCAGCATTGCTGCCAGATTTTCTAGCTAAAATGCTCTTTGCTTCTTCAATTGCCCGACATTATTAACTTTTTATGATGTATTTCATATGTCAATATGTCAACATGATTGACCAGATTATTTTAGGATGGTCCAATAGAGAAACTATGTGTTCAATAGCTCTGTTCGCTGCTAACACCAAGAACCGTCCTTTTCATATGAGAAAATAATAAGAACTATTTGAAAAGACTATGCAATATTGATTTGAAACAAGAAGTCATAGCTGAACACATGTTTTTATTTTTCCTGACGAGGAAGTTGGTATCAGCCATATTTTCACTGCATGTTTGAGTATTTACATATGCTATGTTAAAGCTCTAGATGACTATTCTCTAATTTAAGCTTGTCCTCTCAAAGAAGAAGCATATGATTTTCTAGAAAGGGTCTGAACTGAGGGAAAAATTATAAAGAAGATGTATATTGCCAAGAGGAGAAGTGCAGCATATGATAGCTTATGCTCAGCCAAGGTTTATTTATGTGAGAAAGGAGAGAAATAGAAGGTGATTTGAAGATGGTAGTAGGAAGTGTGGTTGAACAAGCTTTAGACAATATTCATGCAACATCAGTTAATGCTGTTAAGACAATTCTTGAAGGATAAAACCCCTGGTGTCACTAGCCAAACAATATATTCAAGGCCAACTTGCTAAATATGGAAGATGAGGTATGTTCAAATGGAAGTACTTGCTATTCTTGATGCTTTATTACTATGTGATTTTTAGTATTATACTAACCTTCAAATGAGTGCTGTGTTTTTAATTTGTTCAACTGGCATTTTTCCTCCTCTGTTATATTGGGGTCATGATTATAATTGCAATACGAGCAACAGAGAGTATCACTCAGCCTAAATGTATTTTCGTTGCTTTTCCTTTTTTGGCTTTATGTGCATATGTTCATAGTCATTTTTCAGTTTTATTCCAAAGTATCCCTTTATTAAGTTTATTTCCTTTTTCTGTATTTGATGTAACATGAATCGTGTTTTTTACCAACTTTTTGAACTCTTATTCAAAGATTTTTGGGCTGTTAGATCATATGATGATCCGTTTAACTTTTTTCTTTTTTTTATATGTTCCAAATGAGTTTAGTTCAAGTGAACGGACTTATTCAAAGATTTTTGGGCTGTTAGATCATATGATAATCCGGTTTCTTTTTTTCTTTTTCTTTTCAAAACCAGAATGTTTTACTTTCCTATTAATATGAGTTTTGAATTCCTGTTCTCCATAGTGCCCAACCACAATATAGACCTGTTTCCTTTATTTGACATTATTTGAGTCTGTCTAAGCTCTAAGTTCAACCACAACAAATTCCAAAATGAGTTTTCATATTTATAAATCACTTTTTCAAAAAAAAAAAAAAAAAAATAAAATTATAAATCACTTCCTTTGGGAAGTCAAATCACTTGAGAATGTTGCACAGTAAGATAGTAATTTGTTCACCCCCTAATCTTTAGCAACTTGATAAATTTGTTTCAGAATATGACTATTTAAAGTTTATGTTATGAGCTACTAGTTCATGCCTAGATAATTGCTTATATTAGTCTAATCTTTGCGATTTCTCCTATTTGAGGAATTGTGTTCACTTTGTTTGGTCTGTTAAAGACCTTGATTGAACCTTCAAGATGTGCAATATGGTAAAAATGATGGTTAAATTATTATTTATATCTTTGTTATGTATGACGCCATTTATTAGTCGCTTTTCTTTATTTTAGCTACCCTCTACCCCCTCCGAATTTCTACTTCATATATTTAGTTTTACATTATAGAAAATGTATAAAATGGGACGTTTGCGTGGTTATATTTGGTGTGGGGTAGGGGCGGGGGTTAAGTGGGTGGGTGAAGATTAAGTGTGTTCGAGAATGGTGGTTGGGTGGGGGTGGGTGGTTGGGATGGGTGGTGGGTAGTGGGGGTAGCGGTGGGTGTGGCGCGGGTTGGTGGGGTTGGGATGGGATTGGTGGGGTTTAGATGAGTATTTTCCGAAAAATATTTTCTACTAACCAACCGAACATGCGAAAATAAGTACGAAATTCACTTATTCTCCACTACCCAATCGAACATGGGAAAATAAATAGAAATTCACTTATTTTTCAAGAGCACATTTTTCAAAAAAATATTTTTCGTGAAAAATATTTTCCTCCATACCGAACACACCCTTTATCCCGCATTATTTGTTGGGCTACTGCCATGAGCCAGAAAATCAACTTTTTTTTCGTAAGTTGATAAGCCTTGATGAACTTATAATCTCCCAAAATATATATTGGCTCTTGTGAAATTTATGCAGTTTAAAGCTGGTATTTGGTATGACTTCTTGCCAAATATATGTTGGCTCTTGTGAGCCGTGACTTGGATAGTTGAATGCAATCTATCCGTAGATTTTATTTGTTTATTTTAAATTTCTGAAAAGGTCATCAATCAAGTAGTGTTGACTTATTCTTGATGTGGAAAATCCAAGTGACACAATAATAAACTGAAGGTTAATAAGCAGATATTATATATTAGTAAGTATAACATGTCCCTTTTCAATTAGAAATTTCAAACTTCTAAATATTCAATTAGAAATTTCAAACTTCTAAATATTCCAAAGTCAAGTCTCTTCATCATAATAAATAATTCAAGGGTAGGATCTTTAGAAGGAAAAAAAAAAAGAGGAGGAAACAAGAAGGGGTCCTAGGTTATGGTGACTTAAGTGTAAGAAATTTATGTACTATCATCGCAGAGATTAAAGTACAATTAATTATACATATACAAAATCACAATCTTGAGTTAGGATTAGAGAAGCTTACCGCTAAACTCGGGGATGGAGCCAAGTAGCTAAGTGGAAGGGGTTTCATTCGAACCGCATTTAGCCAAAAATAAGGTTAAAATATTTTTTTATGCATATATAGTAGGAATTGAATCTCCTAGGGTTTTTCGTGTGTTTAATATTTTTATATTTTGAAACTCCGCACCCCCCCCACCAAAACCCCACACACCATGCCCCCCTCCCCCTCAAATGAAAATCCTTGATGTGTCACTGATTAAACTCCATTGATACAATAACAACAACTGATGATTAAGGTTGTATTTGGTAGGAAGGAAAATATTTTCTATGGAAAATGTTTTCTTGAAAAACAAATGGGTTTCTTACTTATTTTCTGTAAGTAAGTAAAAAAAAAAAAAATTATTTCAAGAGCATTTATATGTAATCTAGCAAAATATTATGGGAGTGGAATGAGGTGGGGAGGAAACGGTAAGCTTGGAATGTCACTTATGGAACTTGATTTTCCTACTTTCATTAGGGAAGTCATTTTTCTCATTTTTAAGGAACTTGTTTTCTTAGAGAAAATGTTTTCTAAAACATTTTGACCAACCAAACATGAGAAAATTGCAAAAAGTTTTCCGAAAAATGTTTTCCTCCATACCACACACACCCTAAGCCTTAGACTAATTTCTACGATCCACTAGCTATCGCGCTCTCGTCGAATAAATGGCTCATGTACATATTTTGTGTTAATATTACTAACATGATTCGATTTATTATTTCAAATAAAGATTTTCCTATCAGCTTACTATATTGATGTTAAAATCAAATCAGACAACTACAAGATGTTTCATGTAACAAATCACTTTGGTATTTAAGCTCCATAAAATCTTTCTCGGTTTCCACATTATAAAAGAAATGTAGAAGTATCCAGAAATCATTAAATATTATAACACAAAATATCGATAGGTAAGTTCAAATTGCTTTTTATCATATTTAAGATGGATCATTTGAATTAATCAGTAATATTATTCTAAGTTTTAATCCTTCTAATTTTCTTTTCTCTAGTCATGCAAAATTTTAAAATGAGTTGAATCGACAAATATTTCTAATAAATTGAGATAAAGAGTCACTCAATAATGGTTTGAATTTCTCCAAACACGTTGAGTATCTTAGTGTTAAGCACGTAAACTAGAAACAAGAGACATTGAATTGGTCAAAAGTAGACGCCTAAAGTAACAGATATAACAAAATTGCAATAGTTTAGATGATGTCTCTATTTTGATTAATTAAGCAACAAAAACCATCTAAGAACTCTTGGATCGTATTCTTCGTCACTAAATATTTTATTCAAGCTAGTGCAACTACTTGAAAAAGAATGAACACTTCTCAATCACAAAAGGACTTGAAAAAGAGAGAATTTAATAGCTAGGTGAACTCAATCACAAAAGGATGTGACGGGATAGATGAGATACCTTTATCTCTAATCTGAAATCTCGAATTTGAGCCCTGAGAACAGAGAAATTCCTGACAAGGAGCATTTTCCCCTTAAATGAGCCTTACGCAACCTGAATCTCAGGTTTCCGAGTTCATGCCGCATAAGACCCATTAAAGGGTAAAACACTCCATACCAGAATTTTTTTCATTCTCGAGGCTCGAACCCGAGACCTCTTGTTAAAGATAGAGGAATCTTATCCATTCCACCACAATCCTTGGTGGTCACTTAGCATCATTGTAATGTATGTATTGACATATCATAGTGTCGTTGTTCTTAAAAGATTATAGTGACTAGTGCTCAGATGTACAAAGGGTTAATTAGGGCATCAAATATAAATCCGGACATTTATTCTTGAGTGTTTCTTGTAAACCACTTTTTTTTCTTTTTTTCTTTCTATAATTTGAAATTAAAAATAATGACAGAGGAGTATAGACCGTTAAATAGTGTTGTGTAATTAATATGAGTAGAGATCTACTGCAATAATTAAGCAGTTTTAAGTGTACATCAACAACAAAGGGCCCTCTAATGTCACAGTAGACAAAGACTCGCTATACTTATGATAATATTAAGAGGTGCTTAAGGAAACTTCTGTGATATGCATGAGCCATTAAAAAAAACATCTTTGGTTTACAATTGGTAAAAATGACAGAAAATTCCACAAGCTGTATTTCATCCATTGTTATTTTCACCTTTTTCAACAATCTTAACATCAGGAATTTTTTCAAGTATTACAAGTTCTACAAGAAACTTAGTCAGCCAACAAAGGAAGCTTTACGTTTAATTATGTGAAGTTATCAATTTAATCTATCACGATCTGTATCAAAAAGTATAATTTCCTACTTCTAGTTCATAATCATGGAAAAGTGATATATTGTTAGTTTTGCATGTCCTATTCTTATGAGGTCCCCTGACGGTCACTCGGAAGATTGTGATCATCCATTCAATGAATACAATTTGACAATGAAATTGCTATACCTTTTTAGATTTGGTAAGAAAAATACCTTGCTCTATATATAACAGATTTTTTACAATTTACACCCGGTTTAATACCTTTCCTTCACGTTACTGTTTCAATATGAAAAAAAAAATGAAAAGATTATTTTATTCAAAACCCCAAGTGTGAACTTTCTTCTCTTATGCAATTTCGAGCGGAAGAACTTCTGACTTCCCCCATAAGTGCTTAATCTTATGGTTGTCTAATATAAAACAGAAGCAAAAATTCCGGAAAGTCAAATTCGACATTGCAATTGTAAAAAAATTCTTTATCGCAAATATATTGTCATTTCATTTCACTTCTACAATAAGTGAAAGTGAAGTGAAATGAAATGTCCAATCTTACATGGAACGCGTTAATAATGTTGAAGCTATAGCTCTGTAGATATCTAAAATGCAATAGGGACAACTATTTCGGTTGCTATTTTGAAGATTAAAGTGCGCGACCTAAAAAACAAAAACAACGAGACTTTAAAAATACCGAACCGAATACCGAACGTTATGAAAGAAGTAGCAATGTATCCTTTTTCCTCTTAAAATGACTATTTCGACTCGTCTCTTGAAAACAACGAGACCCGGTAGTAGTCTCTTTTTTAGTGCCACCTTTTCACTTTTTAGGAGTAATGTATCCTTTTTCATTATCTACTCTCATTATTGCGACATTTTTTCATTCCTCTTCGACCGGTAGTAAAAAGAAAGGAGATGTTTCGGTGCTCTCAACCTAGTTTGGATCGTTTGACTATATATGATTCTGAGTTCTTTACAATCATAAGTTTGATAACGAGGGTCCAAATCAGGATCTTCATCCCGCCTTATTTATTAACTAAGTTAAGGAGAATCAAAATTTTCATAAGATATAGGTATAGCTCTGGAGATGAGATCGGATCCGCGTCATCTCAACTCCGGTAAATGGTGAGTCAAAATCAAATGACCTAGTAAGATCTTCAACCTAGCCCGTGTCTTACCCTTGAGACAAGCGTTCAAAATAGCAGTGAATAATGACATAATAAATCACCTATACAAGTAAGCTTCTAAATCAAAGTATCAAATAAGATACACATATAAGCTCAAATTACTGAATAAACTGCTAAACAAATAAACTTCATGTTGTTGCTGCTAAATAATTGTTATGGAGCATTAGGTTCGGTAACATACATCTCTTATCGAGCTTTGGTGCATTAGCCGCTTGTCTATCTATTAAAATGATGAATTTGAATCAATATTGAGTAAAATCTAACGAGGATTTTGAGATGAAATTAGAGAAAGTTTCATTGATAGAAAAATCTGAGAAAAAAATTCATTAGTTCATCTAGAAGGATCTAATGTCCTTATATACAATAGGCCAGACTCGGAAAGAAATATAGAAAGAATGAGCTCATACATACATTGGGCTCACCTATCACTCCTACTATGTTGCACAACACTATACATAAATATATACTGAATATATATACAAGACATACAAAGACTTCAGGTGGGATCACTACATCTGATTGTGTACTCTTAGTTCCACGTGTATTATAAACTCCAACAACCCCACCCCCCACCCTGCAGGTTGGAGGGGGCTTGAACAACCAACTTGAGCAAGATTGCATGATGGACAAGACCGGTCAAAGGCTTGGTAAAAACATCAACTAACTGTGAGCAAGTGGGAACATGAAACAGCTCAACTAGGCCATCAGCAAGCTTTGTGCGAATGAAATAGCAATCCACCTCGATATGTTTAGTCATCTCATGGAATACCAGATTCTTGGCAATGTGTATAGCTGTTTGTTGTCACAAAAACTGGAACAGGGGAAGAAATTGAAACACCAATATCAAACTCTCAACAGCCAAACCAATTCAACAACCACTTTACTCGCAAATCTATACTCAGCCTCAGCTGAAGAGAGAGAAACAACACGTTGCTTCTTGGCTTTCCAAGAAATAAGAGATCCACCCAAGAGAACACAAAAACCATTAATTGATCTGTGTGAAGAAGAGTGTTTAATGAACAAAGAATGGTTATTAGAGGAATGAGAGTATCCGTAGAGTGAAGTGCTTGAGACAGCTTGGCATACCACTGTCTAGAAGCTTGTCTCAGGCCATACAATGATTTCTGAAGATGACACACCAAAGGGGAAGAATAACCAGTAGGATAATCAGTGGACAAACTAGGAGAAAGCTTCATATAGACCTCCTCCTCCAAGTCACCATGCAAAAAGGCATTTTTTACATCAAGTTGAAAGAAAGTCTAGCCTTTTTTCCAAGCAACAAGGCATTTTATAGTGGAAAACTTAATAACATATGAGAAGGTTTCATTAAAATCCACCCCTTCGAGTAGAGTGTCTCCCCTAACTACTAATCTAGCCTTATATCTTTCAACAGACCCATCAACCTTGTACTTGATTTTATAAACCCACTTACAACCAATAAACTTCTTCCCAGCATGCGAAGGAGCAATAGACCAAGTGTTATTGGCCTGTAAGGCCTCAAACTCAGCCCTCATAACCTGTTGCCAAGCAGGAATAGAAGCTGCTTGTTGATATGAGTGTGGTTCAGATGCAGTAGCATTATCTAAGGAAGTAGGACATAAAGAAGTAGACCTAGAGCCACTTAGGGAAGGAGGTAGGTCAAACATGAATTGATCAAGGTGAGGGGGATTACTGTTTCCTCTAGGACAAACTGGAGAGAAATTACATTAAAAAGTAGAAAGAACATCACTAGAGGAAACAGGAGAGAGATGAACACCATCACTAGATTTAGCAGATGTTTGCACAAGCTTGTAGAGACCATTGTCCTGTACCAATCTCCATAGGCCTCTTCATTGAAAGGGCCTGTATAATACAGGAAATTTTGGTAAAAAGAACAAAACAGTCTAATTAAGAAATAAATTTGGAAACAAAAATGAGATTGTAATGAAAAATAGTTATGTAAAGGACATGATAAAGAGTAAGGGAAAGGAATTTAAGTAAACCAGTGGAGGTGGCCTTAACCTTATAACCATTGGGAAGACTAACCAAATATGGGACAATAAGGAGTTGAATATTAAACAATAAGTTCTTATTGGAAGTCATGTGGTCAGTGGCTCCAGAATCTATAATTCAAATGCACCTATCTACCTCAGTAATCATACAAGCACCATATGACATAGGTATACAAGTGGTAGAGGGAGGAAAGTACCAGCAAAGTTAGCAGAAGCCATGAGGCTGGCATGAGATTCTGGATAAATGTGATGCCCCTGCATTAGTTGCACAACCTGATCACATTGTTCTTTGTTTAAACCAACAAGAAACAAAGCTAGGTTACCAGCACTAGAAGGAGCTGACTAAATAGAAGGTTGAACAGGGCAAGAATAGAAGTCTGCACCTCAGCACTAGCAGCTACTTTCTTACCCTTGGAATTGGTAAACTTAAAATCAGGTGGGTATCCATGAAGCCTGTAGCACTTTTCCATCAAGTGCCCAGTCCTCTTGCAATACTTGCAAAACAAGGATGACTTATCCTGTTCAAAGTTAACTCTTGGATTATAGGGCTTGGAAGGGTAAGAATGTGAAATAGGTGGTCTTTTGTTAAGAGAAGCATGGAAAGAGGCTGAATTAGGTGACAATTGGGTAGTGAAAGTCACTTGTCTCCGTCTCTCATCCTGGAGTAGGATGTTATATGCAGAGTCAAGAGAAGGAAAGGGCTGCATTATTAGCAAGTTTCTCCTAACCCCAATGTATGTCTCATTCAGCCCTATGAGGAATTGATACACCTTATTTTCCTCTTCCTCCTTCTGAAGAACAGTTTTGGCAGCACAAGTACATATATTGATGTGATTTGTGCATAAAAACCTAAGCTCATCCCACAACTTCTTAAGTTTGTTGAAATATGAGGCAATGTCCAAAGAACCCTGATTAGTGGATGCTAACTCCTTTTTGAGTTCATAAATTTTTGTCCCACTAACAGAACCATACCTTGTACATAGTTGAGTCCTAATACTCTCAGCAGTGTATGAATATTGTACACTCTCAGCAATGTCAGGAGTCCAAGAGCTAGTGAGCCAAGATATGACCATATTGTTGCATCTGTCCCATTGTCTAAACTGAGGAGAATCCTCAACAGGCTTTGGCAAGAGCCATCAATAAGCCCTATCTTGTTTCTAGCTAATAAGGACACTATCATGTTTCTCTTCCATCCCCCGAAACCAATTTTAGAGAAAGGTACGGGTACAAGAGAGATTCCAGGTACATCAGATGATGACAAATATAGAGGGTTAGAGTAATCTAGGGTAGTTGTGGTCGAGGTTCCACTTACACTAGTGTCACGATCCGCCTAGAGGGCCGTGACGGGTACCCGGAGCTGGCTACCGAGCACCACACATCATGCTACTATTGTCTTGATCTGCTCACACATCCATTCCATAAAACATGTACTCATGCATACATAGGCCCTTACGGCAACAAAAGAATAATATACAGAATATACATCGAGGGGCACATGACAACTACTACCCACACACAAGTATCTACGAGCCTCTAACTGAAACTCTGAGATCATGAAGATGGGACAGGACCCCATCATATCCAAACATGTACACAAAAGAATATATCAGAGACGGCACCTCCGGTCTATGGAAGTGCTCTGGTGCAAGCTGGTCCGTCTCCTAGGAGGCTGGGTCGTCTCCCTGTCTACCTGTGGGCGTGAGCACAGCATCCAAAGGAAAAGGATGTCAGTACGAACAATGTACTGAGTATGTAAGGCATATATCATAAAGTAACAGAGGAACAAGAAGGTAAAACAAAGGTGAAAAGATAGCTGGTGACTGCTTGCCTCTTAAGGCGGAGCCATGCATGCATACGCGTAACATATCATATCATGTATTGCTGCGGAACGTGCAGCCCGATCCATATATCGCCGTGGAACGTACGGCCCGATCCATTACCCATATAGCCCGCGTCCGGGCATCCCGCGTCCGGGATAATATCATAGTATGCCAGCTGATCAGGTGGCTATGCGTCTATAGCGCCTCTCCTTTCCCCATATCCCCTATATACATATACATATACATATCATATATATACATATCATATACGTAGCATGCATGAGAGACCAAATAAAAGTGCGCTTTCTCGGAGTGACATAAGGTCGTAGACCTCCGAGTACATTATGACGTCATCATTATCATTAGATCGTGTCTGGTGATCCATGACGTAACCTACGACCATATGTAATATAGCTCAGACATAAGCTGAAGCCATATGCTTTATAGCCTGGGGCCATATGTGATATATCTCACTGAGACACGACAGTGGCCATATGTTTTATAGCCCACTCAGTCGCGTCACGAAGTCATTTGGAATGTTAAGCTCGAAAATCCTTCGAATTGGAGTCATTGTAAGATTCTTCAGGAACTATAAACTTTTGGCATTTTACGGGAGTAGAATATGTTGAATGACATATATGGAATCCAATATAGGGATCATGCCTTGAAAGAAAGGAAAAAGGGTAACCTTATATACCTTTGTGTCTCCTTAATGACGTCGACTAAAAGCTCTCCTTCCGACTTTCGATTCTACATATGAGAGGGTTCGTACGAAGGTTAGATTGTTGAAGGCATACTTAAGTTTAAACTAAAGCGGACAAGGCTAACGAAAATTGGGCAACATTTCGTTTGTTTCGACATCTTTTCCTCATACTACAAAACAGCTCCCAAGCAACACAACAACATCCATAATACGCAAATTTCCCTCAAGTTAAACATTATTCAACCTCTAAACTCATTTCCGGAATTCCCCATGACCATAGCTATAATACAACTTCATACTTGTTTATAATTCCAGTTCTTCAACTACTCAACACCCTTACTAACATGAAATAATTGTAATACTCACCTTGCTTATGTAAGGATGATCTTTGGATAAAAATACTCCACTTGAGAAGAACTCCACTTGTCTACCAAGGAGATTTTCAACTTCTATCAACCTTTAGGAAGCATTTACACCCTTGATTCCACCAACTTTTGATGTTTACTCCTTTAATTTTCCCTACTTGGATGTGTATTAAGGTGTTGGGAAGAGAGTTCTAGAGGTTTTTGGAAGTTTAGAAAGGTGAAAAATGAGAAAAGAAGAGGGAAGGTGTATATATAAAAATAAAATTCGGACCCGACCCGAATATACGGTTCGATATACGGTCCGTACAATTTATACGGTCCGTATATTGGACCGTATGTTCCTTCCCAAGAATCTCCAAAAAATTCACCCTTCAACGGAAGGGTTCTACGACGGATCTACGGGCGTATAAAATATACGGTCCGTACATTGGATGATATAATCCCCAGTTTCTCCGATTTCGTTCTCGTCTCTTCGTTTGATCTCGAATCCTTATGGAACTTTCTTCGAAGAATTAACTGAAGGTGACTAAAAAGTCTCTAAATTACTAAAGGTGACGGGTGGGGCCCACCCCATATCAAAACCCAATTAAATTTGGGATTAAGAAAATTGGGGTTCAAAATGTAATTTTTAAAACTTCTTAATCTTTTACAAACTACAAAAAAACTCAAAACACCAACTCATTATACTAAAACACCCACCCATTATTCAAACATCCCAAACCGTTCCCTCCCCACAACTCATCGCACTTCTTCCCATATTTCAAAATCAAAACTCCCAAGCAAACAGTTAATCTCCTTCACTTGGACGTCTCTCATCTCTCTCTTTTCTTGTCATCTTCTTCTTCACCCTCGTCACCTGTGAAGTTGCATTCTTCTTTGCTTCTTTCTTAATATCAAGGTAAAGTTTTTGTTTCACTTGTTCCAAAGTTATTTGGTAGAAATTGATGATTTTAGTTGTAGAAAAAGAAGAAGAAGAACATGGGTTTGTACACTGCAATGTTGTTTATTTTGTTGTTCCTTGTTAGAAACTCTTATTTGGGGTATTTGTTTGACTTGTTGGGGTTTTTGCGTTTGTAAATAGCGTACATTGTTCTCAAATTATGGTTTTTTGTGATGTTTTTGTTCTTCTTCTCCTTAAGATTTGAAAAAATGGCTTGCAATCTTGTTGACTTTTTCGAACGTATGAGTATGTTCTTTGCAGCAACTTGACACTTGTTTGACGATTGTAGACATTTCTTTGAGGTTGCTTGCTTTAAAAACCTCTATTTAGTGTATTTTGGAGTTAAATACTGTTGTTGGTGTTGGTGTTGGTGTTGGTGTTGGTGTTGATGTTGGTGTTGGTGTTGGTGTTGGTGTTGTCTTATTATGGTATGGTTTAGGAAAAGAAAGGATAAACAATTATTGCACATACATTTGGTGTATTTTGTTTAACTTGTATGATTGTGTGTATACGTAATGGACGATTTGTGGTTGTCTTGGAAGTAGATACTTGTTGTTTTAGTTTGGTTAAGTGTTTAGGAAAAGCTTGGATAAAATTCATCTTGTTGTTGTTATTGCTGTTGTTGTTGTTGTGTGTTTGTAGTGAAATAAATGGTTTTTTCTGTTGTTGTCCTAGTATGGTTCAGGGTTTAGGAGTAGATATCCAAATAGATGATTTTTTTGTTCTTGTCCTAGTATTTATCTGGTTATTTATAGAAGCTATGTCAACATTTTTAGTTGTTGCAACAATTTCTACACTTGTGCCAACAAGTAGATAATATGTTGCAACAACTACAAATTTGTTGGACATATGCTTTAGTTTTTTGGTTGTTTGTAGAAGATATCAACGGATTTTTAATTGTTGCAACAAGTTATACACTTGTTGCAACAAGTATACAATATGTGGCAACAACTACAAATGTTGGACATAGCTTTAGTTTTTTGGTTCTGTTTGTAGAAGATATCCAATAAATTTTTAGTTGTTGCAATAAGTTATACATCTGTTGCAACAAATATACAATATGTTGCAACAACTACAAATCTGTTGGACATAGCTTCAGTTTTTTGGTTCTGTTTGTAGAACGTATCCAACAGATTTTTAGTTGTTGTAACAAGTTATACACTTGTTGCAACAAGTATACAATATGTTGCAACAACTACAAATCTGTTGGACTTAGCTTCAGTTTGGTTCCCGTTTGTAGAAGATGTCCAACAGATTTATAGTTGTTGCAACAAGTTATACACTTGTTGCAACAAGTATACAATATGTTGCAACAACTATAAATCTGTTGGACATTGCTTCAGTTATTTGGTTGTGTTTGTAGAAGATATACAGCATCTTAATCACTTATTCAACAACTGAAGAATCTGTTGCAACAACCTATTCACTTGTTGCAACAGTTACATCATTTGTTGCAACAAATTCTTCAGTTGTTGGGGAATTACGTACTTGTTGTATATCTTCTACAAACACAACCAAATAACTGAAGCAATGTCCAACAGATTTATAGTTGTTGCAACATATTGTATACTTGTTGCAACAAGTGTTTAACTTGTTGCAACAACTATAAATCTGTTGGACATCTTCTACAAACAGAACCAAAAAACTGAAGCTAAGTCCAACAGATTTGTAGTTGTTGCAACATATTGTATACTTGTTGCAACAAGTGTATAACTTGTTGCAACAACTAAAAATCTGTTGGATATATTCACCTAAGAGACCAAAAAACTGAAGCTATGTCCAACAGATTTGTAGTTGTTGCAACATATTGTATATTTTTGTTGCAACAGGTGTATAACTTGTTGCAACAACTAAAAATTTATTGGATATCTTCTACAAACAGAACCAAAAAACTAAAGCTATGTCCAACAGATTTGTAGTTGTTGCCACATATTGTATACTTGTTGCAACAATTAAAAATCTGTTGGATATCTTCTACAAACAGAACCAAAAAACTAAAGCTATGTCCAACAGATTTGTAGTTGTTGCAACATATTATCTACTTGTTGGCACAAGTGTAGAAATTGTTGCAACAACTAAAAATCTGTTGGACATAGCTTCTATAAACAGAACCAGATAAATACTAGGACAAGAACAAAAAAATCATCTATTTGGATATCTACTCCTAAACCCTGAACCATACCAGGACAACAACAGAAAAAAACCATTTATTTCACTACAAACACACAACAACAACAACAGCAATAACAACAACAAGATGAATTTTATCCAAGCTTTTCCTAAACACTTAACCAAACTAAAACAACAAGTATCTACTTCCAAGACAACAGCCAAATCGTCCATTACAGACACACAATCATACAAGTTAAACAAAATACACCAAATGTATGTGCAATAATTGTTTATCCTTTCTTTTCCTAAACCATACCATAATAAGACAACACCAACACCAACACCAACACCAACATCAACACCAACACCAACACCAACACCAACACCAACAACAGTATTTAACTCCAAAATACACTAAATAGAGGTTTTTAAAGCAAGCAACCTCAATGAGAAGTAATACTGTTGTCAACAGTCTTTGAGTTAACAACTAACTGCTAAATGCAATTGAAAAAGTCAACAAGATTGCAAGCCATTTTTTCGAAATCTTAAGGAGAAGAAGAACAAAAACATCACAAAAAAACCATAATTTGAGAACAATGTACGCTATTTACAAACGCAAAAACCCCGGCAAGTCAAACGAATACCCCAGAATAAGAGTTTCTCGAACAAAGAACAACAAAATAAAAACCAGCATTTGAGACAAACCCATGTTCTTCTTCTTCTTTTCTACAACTAAAATCCTTCAATTTACGAATAACTTTTGGAACAAGTGAAACAAAAGCTTTACCTTGATATTAAGAAAGAAAGCGGCGAGCGAGCGCTGGCTTCTAGAATGAGGGTGAAGAAGAAGATGACGAAAAGGGAGAGATGAGAGACGTCCAGTGAGGAGATTAAGCTGGGAGTTTTGATTTTAAGGGAAATATGGAAGAAGTGCGAGGGAGTTGTGGGGAGAGAGCAGTTTTGGGATGTTTGAATGGGTGGGTGTTTTAGTATAATGAGTTGGTGTTTTGAGTTTTTTTTGTAGTTTGTAAAGATTAAGAAGTTTTAAAATTACATTTTGAACCCCAGATTTTCTTAATCCCAAATTTAATTGGGTTTTGATATGGGGTGGGCCCCACCCGTCACCTTTAGTAATTTAGAGACTTTTAGTCACCTTCAGTTAATTCTTCGAAGAAAGTTCCATAAGGATTCGAGATCAAACGAAGAGACGAGAACGAAATCGGGCCCGAGAGGATTATACGGTTGATGTACGGACCATGCTATACGGCAAGTAGATGCGGCCGTAGAACCCTTCCGGTGAAGGGTGAATTTTTGGAAGACACGGAAGGAACATACGGTCCACGATATACGGACGAAGTATAAATTGTACGGACGTATATTGAGCAAGTATATTCGGGTCGAGGTCGAATTTTATTTTTATATATACGCGGTTCCCCTCTTCTTTTCCTAAGGTCGGACCCGGGCGGGATTTTTGGGGAACGGAGGTCCGACATATATTCTTTTGTGTACACATTTGGATATGATGGGGTCCTGTCCCATTGTCATGACCTCAGAGTTTTAGTTAGAGGCTCGTAGGTACTTGTATGTGGGTAACGGAGGTTACGTGACTCTTGATGTGTATCTCGTACATTATTCTTTTGTTGCCGCAAAGGCCATGCTGTATGCATGAGTACCTGTTTATAAAAGGAATGTGTAAGCGGATCAAGATAATAGTAGTATGACACGTGGTGCTCGGTGGTCAGCTCCGGGTACCCGTCACGGCCCTTAGGGCGGGTCGTGACACAATCATTTAGGCAACTTGTCTAAACAGATTAGTAACTTGTTTAAACATATTAGTAACTTGTTGCAACTTCTTCAACAACTGTATGATCTGTTGCAATCATTTAGGCAACTTATCTAAACAGATTAGTTACTTGTTGTAACGGATTAGTAACTTGTTGCAACTTCTTCAACAACTGTATGATCTGTTGCAATCATTTAGGCAACTTGTCTAAATAGATTAGTGACTTGTTTAGACTGATCCATTTGTTGAAACAGATTAGTAACTTGTTGCAACTTCTTCAACAAGTGTATGATTTGTTGCAACAATTAACTCATCTGTTGCAACATATTTTTTAGTTTTTACAATAATTTAAGCAATTGTTTGATTTTTTCCAACAAGGTGACTAATTTGTTGCAACAACTAAGCAACTAATCAATTCTACTATATGCATCTATTGCAACAATTAGTAAGCAAAATAAATAAGTTCATAAATAGAAATTTTTCAACAGCCACCTTGGCTCCAAAACCACAACTAGTCAAAATAAATAAGTTCATAAACATCATTCACAAATAACATAAAGGACAAAAAAAAACAGAAATTGTTCAACAGCCTCCAAAGACCACAACTTAAGTAATAATTTGTTCAGTAACTACCTTCTGGGGTGTAACAGATTTCCTTGATCTACTTCATCTCCTTCATTTCCATCATCAGTTTCTTCATCTTCTAGTTCTTCTTCACTTTCTTCATTTGTATATACTCCGTCTTGGCTCTGTTCTTCATCTCTTTCTGAGGATTGATTGTCAGTTTGGCTCCCAATTTGACTATATCTTTCCTCAACATTTGCTAATTCATAAATAAATTGTCTACTTGTTGCAACAAGTATAGAACTTGTTGCAACAATTACAAATACACGTAAGATATCCTCTACAAACAGAACCAATTAACTGAAGCTATATCCAACAGATTTGTAGCTATTGCAACAGATTATCTACTTGTTACAACAAGTGTAGAACTTGTTACAACAACTAAAAATCCATTGGATATCTTCTACAAACAAAACCAAATAACTGAAGCTATGCCCAACAGATTTGTAGTTATTGCAACAAATTGTGCACTTGTTACAACAAGTGTAGAACTTGTTGCAACAACTAAAAATACGGTTGGATATCTTCTACAAAACGAGGAACCAAATAGCGAAGCTATGTCCAACGGTTGTAGTTGTTGCAACAGATTGTCTATTTGTTACAACAAGTGTAGAACTTGTTGCAACAACTAAAAATCTGTTGGATATCTTCTACAAACAGAAGCAAATAACTGAAGCTATGTTTAACAGATTAGTGAGTCGTTGCAATAGATTGTCTACTTGTTGCAAAAAGTATAGAATTTGTTGCAACAACTACAAATCTGTTGGTTATCTTCTACAAATAGAACCAGATAAATACCAGGACAAGAACAAAAAAACTATCTATTGGATATATTTTCCTAAACCACCGAACCATACCGTGACAACAACGAGAAAAACCATCTATTTCACTACAAACACATAACAACAACAACTCGAATTTTATCAAAACTTTTCAAAAAAGAAAAAGAAAATCAAAACTTCCTTTCAAGATTTTTTTTTTGGGAGTTGGGAGGGGGGGGGGGGGTTGCAAAAAATCAAAAATAAAAACTTTTCAAAACCTTTTTTTAAAACAAAATTAATTTTTTTTTTTGGGTGAGTGGGGGAAGAAACCAAAAAAAAAAAAAATCAAAACTTCTTTTCAAGAAAAATCATTTTGTGACGGGCGGTGGTGCAAAGAAAAAAAATTTTCCAAACATTTTTTTTCCGGAAGGGTGGGGGGTGGGGGGGGGGGGTTGAAAAAACAAATAAAGAAAATCAAATTTAAAAATAAAAATAAAAATTGGGGGCGAGGAAGAGGAGTGGCTTTTGGTAAAAAAATTAATTTAAAAAAATTGGGGGGGGGGGGGGAGGGGAGGAGGAGGAGTGGGGGCTGATAAAAAAAATCAAAACTAAAAAAAAAAAAAAATTGGCGGTGGGGGGTGGGGGGAGGGGTTGGGAGGAGGAGGAGGGAGGGGTGAAAAAAACAAATAAAGAAAATCAAATTTAAAAAAAAAAAAAAATAGGGAGGAAGGGGTGGGAGGAGTGGGGGGCAATGGTAAAAAAACATCAATTTTTTTAAAAAAAAAATTGGGGCAGAGGGAGGGGGATAGTTGGGAGGAGAAGGAGGGGGATGAAAAAATAAATAAAGAAAATCAAAACTTTAAAAAATAAAAAATTGGGGGGAGGGGTGGGAGGAGGAGAAGGGCGAGTGGTGAAAAAGAAAATAAAATAAATTCAAAAACAAATTGGGGGGGGGGGGGGGGGGGGGGGTGGGAGGAGGAGGGGGTGGGGGTGAAAAAGCAAATAAAAAAAATTCAAATTTAAAAAAAAAAATGGACGGAGGATGCGGGGGGGGGGGGGGGGGGGGGGGGTTTGGCGCGGGGGGGGGGGGTGGGGGGGAGGAGGAGAAGGGGGTTGGTGGGTTTCTTGGATTAAGTTGGAGTCTTTTTGTATTTTGTAAAAGATTAAGAAGTTTGAAAAAATGCATTTTGGACCCCAATTTTCTTAATCTCAAATTTAATTGGGTTTTACTTTAAAGTGGTCCCACGAGTCACCTATACTAATTTCACAACTAAAAGGTCACCTATAGCTAATTCTTCCTAGAAACCTCTCTCCAAGCTGGTTATTCCACACCACTAAAAACCCTCAAGTAATTTTCTCTTCTTCTCAAGTTTAAATTGGAGGAAAAACTCAAGCCTTGAAAAATCCAAGCTAGAGAATAAACTTTCCATCAAGTAAGGCAAGGGTTATGCCCCTTTTATTTCCATTCCTTCTTGTGCTGCGTTGGTTGAGGAATCTTTTACATGTTTTGGTAGAACTAACGGGACGGTGATTGGAAGCCGTGAGTTCTAGTTTTTCAACTTGTGGTGAACTGTTTTGTGGTCTTTTTCGTGTGGGTTTTCTCTTGTGCTACTATTTTTATGGAGTTGGAAGGAGAAAGGGTGTGGAGAAATGCCACATAATGGTAGGGTAGTTAGTGGGCCGATCGTTTGTCATTACATTTTCAGATTGTTAGACAGTTAGTTGTTAGTTGTATAGTGTATTTGAGCTATTTCTTTGGTGTTGAAGGGATGGAATTGTAGTTGTGGATGTACATATATGTTGTTGTTGTTGTTATGAGTCTGGAGGAAGTAAATGATATGGGGGAGATATTGTCCGATTAGTTGTAAGAGGAGTTGTCGCTCGTTAGCTAGTTGGTATGTCCTTGTTGATAGTAGTATTGTTTCTTATTGTAGATTGGTTGTGAAGAGGCATACTTCATTGTTGTCATCAAAGATTCAATTCCAAGGTACGTAATGGCTATCCCTTCCATCATTTGGCATGACTCATTAGAAAGTGTACTCGATTAGAGAGTTTAAGAAGAGCAGTTGTCGTACGTATTCTACTCTTGTAATTGATGCTTTACCACCTTAGATGGGGCTGTGTGTAGTTGATTTGAGAGTATTATGGCTTGTAAGTCCGTTCCTAAGCTCATTAGCATTCATTTGATCCGTTGCTCTAGAATATATCCTAAATAGTAGGTGAACCAACTTGTAAGAGGTCTTATCAACTGTGTCTTGGAATTCCAATTGTGTGTAATAGTTGCTGGCGTGTAAGAAGAGTCAAGATGCCCTTAAGAGGAGAAGCGTAGTAAGAGTTCAACCTATATACTTGTTGGTAATTACGTGTTCTTAGTTGAGTCTATTCCAACCTATAAGGTCTTCGTTAGATGCTATACTACTTGATATGATCTTATAAAGTATTTGGAGTCATTAGTTGTCTTCCTGAGATAAAAGTCCCAAGAGGTCGGTTGTAGAAGAGTCAGGTCATATACTTGCTAGTTGTATAATTGTCCACGCTAGTCGCATTAGTAGTACATCTTCTCTAGTTGAACACTTGTGCACTTGTTTCGGACTCAAAAGGTAAACGAGTCTTTAGTTGTATTATTTGTAGATAATAGCATGTACCGTATGTTGTTTCCTCGGAAGAGGAACTTTAGTTGAATGAATTAATGCGCATAGAGCTTAGTTGAGTTAAGTGATAATGCCCGCTGGCCCTTACGGCTTATTTGTTAGCTTGTGAGCTTATTTGCTAGCCTTTAGGCTTACTTGTTAGCCATCGAGGCTTATTTGACGGCCACCAAGGCCCACTTATTGACCAACGAGGTCTATTTGCTGGTTACAAAATCCTACTTGTGACCACCGAGGTCTATTTGCGGGCTACAGAAGCCTATTTATGACCATGGAGGTCTATTTGTGAGGTGCAAAAGCCTACTTGTGACCACCAAGGTCTATTTGTGGGCTACAGAAGCCTACTTGTGACCATCAAGAGGTCTATTTATGGGCTACAGAAGCCTACTTGTGACCACCGAGAGGTATATTTACGGGATACAGAAGACTACTTGTTACCACCCAGGTCTATTTGCTGGCTACAGAAGGCTACTTGCTGGGCACCGCGGCCTATTTGCTAGGCTTTGAGGCTTATTTGTTTCCCCTGAAGGGCATAGATATGAGATGCGGATTGACAGCATTTGTATACATCTTGTGAGCCCGTTATGACCGAACATACAAAAGAGATGTAGTAGTTTCATAAAACACAGATTGCAGATGAATTCCAAGTTCCTATTTATTTCTTCTTACTCTTCCATTTGAAGTCTCGGCACTTACATTTGTTATGTTTCTCTGCCTTACATACTCGGTACATTGCTTCGTACTGACAACCTTTTGCCGAGGGTGTTGTATGTTATGTTGCATGTCTAGGTTTCTAGGTTGACAGGTCTTCCAGTCGTTGCCTCAGTTGATCAGCCGCACTTGGTGAGCTCCACTTCTTTAACGGAGTAGCGGAGTCTAGACGCACTTGTGTTATAGTTGATAGTTGTACAGGCTATATGAGTAGGTTGGGGCCCTGTCCCGACCAAGTTGTTTTGCCAAATACTCCTAGAGGCTTTTGTAGATGCATGTACACTGGTGGTCAGTAGTGTTATGTAAGAAGAGTGTTGTACAGGTTGAGGCCTCATAGGCCAATATGTCTATATACTTGTTTGAGATTTTTTTGTTTACAGGTAATTGAATATAGTAAGTTGCTTGTATTATAGAGTAGGTCGCTCGCGTAATTGTGGCACTAGGTGCCTATCCGCCTCACCAAGGATGAGGTGTGACAGGTTATGAGATCAAACCAGATTCACATAAAAAGACCCAACAAAGTTGACTTACAATAAGTAATATCCCTCCGTTTCATAATAAGTGATGCTTTTAGCTTGAGCATACCTCTTAAAAAAATTATTCACTACGAAAAAGAAGAATTATTTTTGCTAACTTACCCTTAATTAAATAGTACTTATTTAATATAATATTTTGATTATATAAGACCGCACTTATCTAAATCGGGGTAAACTTGGAAGAAAGCAATTAATACCTTCTAGATTATATAAAGGCCAAACCCGGCGATGATAGACACGCAGTACCCTTAATTAAATGGCCAGTTCTTAGACATTTCGGTGGGCCAATATAATATTTTGATTATATAATAGTCAAAACTCGCACAAATTATCTTAAAATGAGTTGGCGAGTTGGCGCTGAATTTAAATGAGTTGGTAAATTTAATTGGCTTGGAAGAAAGCAATTAATAATAGGAATGGCCTTCTAGATTATATAAAAAAAGTGGATACCACTTTTGTTTTTGAATAAAATATCCAAAATGAAATGAAAAGATAAAAATGCCACTCTATATGAAACGGAGGGAGTAGTAATTTTCTATAATAAATCTGATAGAAAATAAAACAATAATCTAATAACTTATCAAATGGACTTTTAATATAAAACATTCAGTATTAGTGCATATAAGTTTAAATGTAATTGGATGTAGACACATCCCTAACATACACCGGGAAGAGGGGAGGTGTGCGTATTCATGTGAATGTCCAACAAACATTCACGTTGAGACTTGAGTCTCTTTTCCCGATTGACAAGCAAAAGAATAAAAGTCAAAATGGAAATGAAGGGAAGTGTAGACAGGGACACCTACTTTAGCATGATATTACTGTTAAATACGACAAAAAATAGATTCACAAATCAAATAGTAGTCATTATTCTTATTTATTCAGTACAGTCAAATCTCTCTATAACAGCATCGTTGGATTTGAAATTTTTCGGTAATTTGTTATAGAAAATGACTAATTATACACCTATAACGGCATTGACATTTAAATAACACTTATTTGTTATAGGCAAAAAAGATGCATAAAATCTAATTTTCATTTTTAATTGTCAAATTCTAAGCTTAATCACACTTTGTACAACGAAGGAAAACCGTTTAATGATGAAAATATATATATATATATATATATATATATATATATATATATATATATATATATTTATCATAAATAGTGTATTAAATTATATATATATCTACACTTATTATTGGTAATCATAGATACTCTATTTTTATAAAGATGGTTAATTATTATATTACCAAAAAAAAAAGAAAATAGCTGATATATGGGGGGTTAATTTACAAATAGCGTACTGTTATAAAGTTGGTTGTTGCTGTTATAGGTGAAATGTTGTTATGGAGAAGTAAAATATAACATAAAAAATCGGTTCAGAAAAAACTTGGCTGTTATAGAGAAATGTTGTTATATGCGCGGGTGCCGTTATAAAGAGGTCTCGCTGTATTAGAAATAAGAATCCCGTTCTCGTGTATGTAGTAATCTTTTGTTAATTTTATGTATAAGCACTAAACTTTATTTTATTCATTATATCAATGAAGTTAAAAAATTATTTTCTTGTATTAAAATAACTCAACATTACCAATTATAACAGTCAATTCGAAAATTGTTTTTTGTCCAATTAAAACAACTTAATTATATGTGAATCACTCAGAACATTATAAATGGCCAAAACGTTGGATTTTTGACGTAGAACTATTGTTCTTGTCCTCTTATTTTTGCATTTAAATAGCCTTTTTAAAAATAAAAAAAAAAACTTTTGCTTTATAAAATACGCAAAACAACAACAACATACCCAATGTAATTTCACCGTGAATAGTGACAATATGAATAGTAAAAATTTACACAGTGAATCTTTTTTTTTTTTTTTTTGGTCATTTGCTTTGGTATTTATGTTTCTTAAATACTTTATACATAGTTAATATACTTGAATGGGATAAAATATTCTTTAAATTTTATGTTTTAATAATCAAATTTTTTTTTTTTTAATATGACAAAAAAATGTTTTTATTCTCTTGTGTTATAATGAATGAAGTTCGTAGAGATCTTAGTAACTCCATTAAAATCAAGACAAGGACGAGAATTTAGAGAGAAGAATAATGGGGAAATTCTTTCTGTTTTTCATTCATCATAATGACCTTTTCATATACAAGTAAGGTCCTCCTTGCCCTAGTCTAATAAGGTAACCATATTCCAATAGAACTACAAATCCTATATTACCATAATTACAAATTCACCATAAATAAACAAAACCTATTACAATTAGACTAAAATAGAGTTCCCACTGACATAGGGATTCACCGACTGGTTCGGTCACACCCGGTCTCAGTACCCCCCTCAAGTTGGAGAATGAGGGTCACGAATGCCCAACTTTCCGAGAAAGTACTAATGCTGCGATTGGCCCAAAGCCTTTTGTAAACACATCTGCCAATTGCTCACTAATAGATGCACGACTGGGAAGTATGATCCCGGACTATAGCGCGTCCCAGACATAGTGACAGTCAACTTCAATATATTTAGTCTGTTCATGAAACACCGTATTTCGCGCAATATACAACGCCGCTTGGCTATTACAGTATATCTTCACCGAGACTTATGTTCAACGCCCAGACTATGCAAAATTCCCTATAACCATTTCAATTCACAGACGGTCATTGCCATTGACCAGTATTCCACCTCCACTGGCGAGCAAGAGACAATGGGCTGCTTCTTTGTCTTCCATGATACGGGTGAATTCCCGAGGGAGATAAACAAACCGGTAAAGGATTTTTGAGTCAACGGACATCCGACTAGTTCGAGATACCATTTGTACAACTGGAGAGCACAATCTTTCCTCATCACAATGCCTTGTCCTGGGTTCTTTTTCAGGTAGCGCACCACATGGAGTGCCGCGTTTCAGTTTGCTTCATTCGGTTGCTGCTTGAATTGGGACACTACATACACGCAATACGACAACTTCGGTCGCATAAAACAAAAGTATATCAATCTACCGACTAGACGTCAGTATGGTTCTCGATCTCCCAAATAGGCTCCTTTGGCCAATTCCATGCCGTGATTATGTTCATGGGGGTATTGATTGGTTTAGCTCCCAGAAATCTGGACTCAGAGATTATATCCAAGGCATATTTTCGTAGATAGAGAAATAACCCAATTCGTCCACGTGCAACTTTAACTCCCCAAAATACTTCAGAGGACCCAAATCCTTCATGTGAAAGCATGCATAAAGATAGTCTTTGAATCATTCAATGGCACTATGGTGGTTTCTGGAGATAATCAAGTCATCCACATAGACTAAGACGTTAAGTTGCATACCTCCTCAGTGCATTGAGAAGAGAGAATAATCTGAGTACGATTGTTTGAACCCATATTTCATCAAAGCAATTGACAATTTCGTAAATCAGTAGCGTAGGGCTTGTTTCAAACCATTCAAAGATTTTCGGAGTCGACATACTTGGTCCAGACCAGGAACACAAAATCCCGATGGAAATTTCATATAAACTTTCTCTGTAAGGTCACCATGTAAGAAGACATTATGAACATATTACGCCTCTCGCTTTCCTCGTAAGAAAATTTATGGAGTCCTAGTTGTGTATGCCCTTAGTACGGAGATTCGTATCCGAGTTTATGAGATATTAAGTACCTTACCTCTTTTATACCAAAGTACAAGTACATGTTCCTTGCAATATGATAGGATTAGAAGTTAAACGAATCGAACCGATGCGAATCGAAGCAACTCAGGGATTCAGGCATCAGTGCACCTCGACGGTGCAAAGGGACGGCCCATCGACATATCGACGAGGCGTCCTTTCGTGCCGTCAACTTACCAAAGCCCCTGAATCCATGGTGGCATAACGACGGCGTAAGTCACGTTGAAGACCGTCGGCCCTCTCGTCGACCCTGAGTCACTGGAACTTTTTGTTCCACTTATATATATAGCCTCTCACGTTTTCATCCTCATTTTTTCATTTAACCAACCAAAGAAAACCCTAAAATATTTTCTCTTAACATTTTCCATTATATTAGTGAAGTTTTAGCAAGATCTGAGCCCCGTGAACCCGAGCTAATGAAGGGAAAGTTGTTCCTAGGATTTTATTGAAGTTGTTGAGCTTAGGAGTTAGGTATGAAGTTTGATTTTTAGAATTCTAGTTACTTCAAGGTATGTAAATGATTCTTATATTTACTATTGAGTTGATTACCAAGAGTTTTAGAGTTTTTAAGTAAAGGGAACATGGTTAAGAAGACAGTAAGTTGATTGAGAGTAAAGTTGAGATTAGGGGCTGTTTTGAGAGACGATTTGGATTGGAATTGATTATATTTTGATATGTAAGTATTGATATTGTTTTTGTTGGTATTATTGTGATGTTTGGGTTGAATTAGAATTTGAGGGATTGTTAAGTTTACAAAGGAAATGATGCCTGAATTTCATTAAGTATTAAACTAGATTAAAGGTTGGAATATAAGCATGTTCTAGTCTAATAGTTGGTATACTTGGTCTTGTGTGTAGATTGTCAAGCCTGGGACATCAACATATTTAGCTTGAGAAGCGGATAAGGTATGCTAAGGCTGTCCCTTTTATTCTTTTGGCATGATCCTTATCTTATGAACTAAAGAAGTAAGCAAGCGAGTTCCAAAGACTCTACTCCTAGATGGTATAGGATTCATTGTATCCTTGATTTCTCATGTTTCATATCTATAGCTTCCAAGGATCTTATGTTGCCTAGAGGAGTCCAGAGTATCCTTGTACTAGTCCTTCATGCATTTATATATATGTACAGTTATTTTCTTACACCACGCCGCGCTATAGTCGGCCGGGCAGGCACATAGATGTGCATACCATTGCAGTGGGTAGATTATGAGATTAACGCAGACGCGGGATGACATGATAGATGGATCGGGCTGTACGTTCCACAGCGCCACCAGTTATACCATATATATATGATTTTGAACGAGAGCATGCATATAATACGCCACAGAAGCATTTCCAGATATTGAGTTTATCTTTCATGTTTCAGATATCTTTCATGATTCTTATGTACATGTTGTTCTTATGTCTAACATACTCGGTACATTATTCATACTGAATCCCCTATTGCTCGGGAGGCTGTGTTCATGCCCGCGAGTTCGGGTAGACGAGACGGCGGTCCCGGCTCGGTGGGACTTCTACTCGGCGAATAGTCGGTGCACCCACTTGGTTCGAAATTGCCGGTTCATTTTTGGTATGCTATTTTTTTATACGTATATAGACATGGGTATGACGGGGCCCTGTCCCGTCCTTTCTACAGCTTTGTATTCTATTAGAGGTTTGTAGACGGTTGTGAGTAGTTAGGATGTGATGTAGTCTTGTTGGCTCCTATTTTTTTGTTGCACAGCATATGTGGTAGCTGTTATATCCCGTATTTTGTACATTGGGATATTTTAAGCTAATCGCGATAAGTTAAGGACAAGGCTATTTTCCGATTTTGTTTAATGCACAAGTCGCTTATAAATTTTATTGGATGGAAATATTGAGGAAAATTAGGGGCTAGAAGTTGAAAAAATATTTCATGAAAAAGCCACAAGTGGCCGTGTGGTTGGTGTGGGCTCCCACCCATAGCTTGGCTAATTTTGATTGCCTTGAGCCATGAGTGGGGCATGTGTCCACCTTGTATTTCTAGGGGCTATATATATATATAGAGAGAGAGATAAGTGATGACAAGCAAGACATATTCATCTTTCACAACTTTAGAAACTTGGAGAAGAGAGGAGAAAATATTCGGCCATGGCTAGCCGAATTGGTGCCCTTGAATATTGATCAAAAAAATAATTTTCTTCTAGTATTCCAACCAATTGGAAGGTCCTTAGTAACGTGAAGTAGTTGTTGGAGCAAGCAAAACATTCATTTTTGCACTTTACAAACCCTAGCCAAGTTGAGAAGTTAAGGAGTAAAGGTAAGGTTTAATCTCCTTTTACATGTGTTATGGATGATTTGTGCATGTTGTAGTGTGTAGAAGTGAATGAAATTCATGGAACCATGTATGTTGATGTGAAGCCGTGTAGGGGTCGGTTGATGTAGGAAGTGATGAACTAAATTTACTTAGTATTTTTTGTTGTTGTTGTTGTGGATTCTATGATGCAAATGAAGGTTTAATGGTTCAAGTTGGAGTTGTAATTGTTTGTGGGCTGTTGTAGAAGCTAATATGATGTTCATATCATCTCTTGCTTTTGTGTGAATAATGTTGTTAACGTGTGGTTGTTGGTATAGTTCACGGATTTGGAAGAAAAGAATGTGTTGTGTTGCTCTTGTCGAGTTTGGAGGATTTCGGGTGGTGTTGTATGATGGTTGGGCTGTTTTGAATATTGTGCGGGTGTCCGAAGTGTTCTCGAGTCTTGTTTGAGTGGTCTCGGGTTAGTACTTGAACGTGTGATCATTGGTGTTGACTTGATTGTATGTGGTTGACTTGAATGTAATTGGAATGCCGTCGAATTTTGTAGAAAGGAGTTACTAACGTTAGAATGCATTTTGAATTAATTGTTGATATGGTTAATATGATTGTTGGTATTGTTGTTGATGATTTGGCCGAGTTGAATTCTCGGGGTTTGTTGAATTTATAAAGGAAATGCTGCCCAAATTTCTTTAAATGAAGTGCTAGCTTAAGGATGGATTCCTAAGTACCTATAGCTAATATTTGGTATCTAATGACGTTTTTGTAGATCTTGGGAAGCCCGAGACTTAAGTTCGGATTAACTTAGGAAGCGGACAAGGTATGTAAAGCCTATCCCTTCTTTCTTTTGGCATATCTTAGATGTAAGTAAGATACGATACGAGCCTTGGGGTAACTCTATTCCTAAGTTCCGAGCATGTCTACGATTCTTATTCACTTCTTGATATTAGCAATCTTAATATAGTCGAGCTATTGCCCTCGAGTCTTTTGTATGATTGGAGAGTACACGATGCATAGAGAGATCCTATTCCTAAAGGATTCTATAATGAATAATGTCCGTAACTTTCATAGGCGGCCTCGGATTGCTTTGATACGTTCGTAGAGGGTTCTATAACGAGTAAGGTCCGTAACTTCCATAGGCGGGCTCGGATTGACTTGATACATGTCTATGATCCCTGAGACGTTATTTGACATAGTTCGTAATGATATCCAAGAGTACTGAGTGTGACTATTATCCTGATACTCGAGCGTTGGTTAGTCTACTTATCTATTGAGTCTCAAAGATGATTTATATGCATATGGCTACTCACTTTCTCTGCTCGTGCATACTTGTTACATCTTTCACGAGTCCCGGGCCGGGACATGTTCTCGTGCACACTGACTCCTTTGCATTATTCACCGAGTCCCTCACTAGAGGGCCGGGACACGTTATATGTATATGTATATGATGATATGATGACATGATGATATGATGATACGGGAATAGTGGCCAAGATGGCATATGATAACTTTGTTCAAAGACCCTCACTAGAGAGCCGGGACACGTTATATGTACATGTATATGATGCTTTATTTACCGAGTCCCTCACTAGAGGGCGGGACACGTTATATATGCATATGCACCGGATGATTATCTAGTTATGTCACTAAGTCCTATAACGAGTACAATTATGATATTGATACGTATGATTTATGTTCAAAGGTAAGCCTTGTGGTTTTCTGGTTATTGTACTAGTTTTCTACACTTCTTATTTCAGTATGATCCTGGTTACTATATTTCATGCTTTACATGCTCAGTACATATCCGTCTTTGCCCCGCTTTCTTCGGGGGGGGGGGGGGGGGGGGGTTGCGTTCATGCCGCGAGTCGGACGCTCGCTTTGGTGATCCGCCGACTTAGGATATCTATTCGCTTATCTTGGAGCGCTCTCTTGTTCCTCGAGCCTATATTGTGGTACGGACACTTTCGTTGTATATATATACGTCTATTCAGGGGTACGACGGGGCCCTGTCCCGTCATATGATTATGTTGTTACTCTTAGAGGTCTGTAGACATATGTGTGGGTTGTGAATAGTTACTGTTCGGTTGTGTCCGTATGATCTATGTTTTGGGCGGTCCCACTCGTCGTGGCAGCCTTATCGGCTTGCGGATGTATATATGTTTTGGGATACTGCATGTTATGATTGCCTTGCCGGCTTATGTGTGCTATTATCTGCGGAAAGTTGTGACTGCGATATGTATATATATATATATATGTGTGTGTGTGTGTGTGTGTGTGTGATAGCTTTGGGGGCGACGCCTTGCTTTTCTGTATGTATAAGTTCTTGTTATGCTAGCTTTGGTCTGATTATAGTTAGCAGGTGTGTACGAGTGTCCAGCTTGGGCACTAGTCACGGCCTACGGGGTTGGGTCGTTACAAAAGTGGTATCAGAGCGGTTCGTCCTCGGAGTGTCTACAGACCGTGTCTGGTAGAGTCTTGTTTATCGGTGTGTTGTGCACCGCATCTATAAAAAAAGCTACGGGACATTTAGGATGTTATCTTTCCTTCTTATTCTAGATCGTGCGATCGAGCCGTATTATTATCGAGATAATTCCTCCCTAACGGATTATTATGTTTACGAGCGATGCCTCCAAAAGAAAAGCGGCGTGCGCCGGAAGAAGGGCAAGGCATAGGGAGAGACTAGCCGAGGCCGGAGAGTTACTAGGGCCCGTACTCGGCTGTGCACCGAGGTTATACCCCCGTCAGAAAGCTTTGCTACACCGCCACTACCCCGAGGAGCTTGGGCGACACACGAGTTGCGAGTCAGGAGGCGGCTCCACCGCCCGCTCCCGAGATTCGAGTACCCGAGCCACCAGCTCCTCGGCCGGGGCGGAGGATAGGGCCATGCGAGATGCGGTCCGATTCTTGCGACCGGATTAGTGGCGGGGCGGGGCTCGCGAGGCACGGATTAGGAGGTGACCATGCGGACAGACATGATAGTTTGAGGGCCCATGATTTCTTGACTTATAATCCCCCAGAGTTCTACGGGTCAAAGCCCGAGGAGGATCCCCAGGAGTTTATTCGACAAATACAGCGCACGCTGAGGATAATTAGAGCTTCTGAGTCTGTTGAGTTGGCTTCTTATAGGTTGCGCGATGTAGTCGTTAATTGGTATGAGTCCTGGGAGTTGTCTCGGGGCGAGGGTGCTCCTCCAGCGGTGTGGGATGAGTTTACAGAGGCCTTTCTTGGCCACTTTCTACCCCCGGAGATGAGGCGAGCTAGAGTTGATAGATTCCTACACCTGAGGTAGAATGGCAGGAGTGTTCGGGACTATAGCCTCGAGTTTGATTCTTTGGCTAGACATACGCCTACTATTGTGGCTGATATGGCTGACAGAATGCATCATTATGTGATGGGGCTGGATCGTTACTTGGTTGATAGTTGCATGATAATGGCTTCTCAGCCCGGTATGGATATTGCTCGAGTGCAGGCCTATGCACAGGGGATGGAGGATCGACATAGGCGTCGGCCGACGAGAGACTCGTGACGAGGAGCCGGCCCGAAAGGGCCGGATCGATTGGTTGTTACGGGGAGTCTCGAGGCGGCGACCTCGAGGCGGTATAGTAGATATCCTTCTCGGCCCGGCCACGGAGTACACTTTCACAGTTCACGGGTAGGAGATCCGATAGTACAGGGTACTCAGGAGCAGGTCAGAGCTCCACAGCTTCGGGTTCGCAGTCGAGCAGAGGTTTGAGCCAGACGAGGCCATCTATGCCTCAGTGCCCTCAGTGCGGTAGGCACCATCCGGGGGAATGCCGTCTCGCTACAGGTACTTGTTTTGCCTGCGGCCGTCAAGGCCATATCATGAGAGAGTGTCCGTATGGGGGTGGTCCAGGTGGTGCAGCTCAGCCCTCTCTTTTGGGTCGATTCTTTGGTTCATCTTCTTCGCCCAACTGTGCGCCTATGGGGCGGTGGCATGCCGACATAAGCGGAGTCGTGGTAGAGGCCGTGGCGGGGCCTCCGATTTAGCGGTCCTTCGAACCGCATATATGCTTTAGGCTGTAGACGGGACCGAGGAGCGTCACCAAATGTGGTTACGGCATACTATCGATCTTCTCTCGGGATGTATATGCATTGATAGATCCAGGCTCCACCTTATCATATATAACTCCCTTTGTTGCTAGTAGAATCGAGATAAAACCTGAGTCGATTGAACCATTTGAGGTAGCTACACCGGTAGGGAATTCGAAAGGAAGCATCCAAGATAGACGTAATTAATTGAGTACGAGTATGGAACGAAAGGGGAATATATAGCTACGAACTTAAAGGTGTAGTACAGCGACAAGGTTATAAGGTAAGACTATTATTGGAATGGACTTAATATGTTTCTGAGTAAGTTAGAAACCAGTGTTGGCCACACATCAAGGGTAAAAAGGGCATAAGGTATAAAGGAGTGCCGCGTGCACACGACTTCACCTCGACAATAGTGGAATCCTTAAGGGGCAACGACGGTAGGCTTGAGGAGAAAATGACGTATCATAAATTCATCAAAGGAAACAGATGATATAGGTTGGAATAAAGATAACATTTCAAAAGGACTTTGGACACATATCGTCGGAATAAAAGTGCCGCCCAATTGAGATTGGAAATAGGGACATAGGGCAAAGTATAATCGGGTGATAGTATAAGTACACCCTTAAGGGGGGAAGCGGGTGCGAGAGATGCAAGTGTAAGATGGAGACAATCGACACTACAATATATTCGATACGGATGCTTGGGCTGCAGGTAAGATTCCTTGCTGAGACAATTTAGTAAGATCTAAAAGCCAGCAATAAAGGGGTAGAAGTTAGAATGGTAATTGAGATAGTGTTGAGAATCAATTGTAGAGATCTTGAATGATATGACATTGGAAGGTGGGTGCTTAAAAAAAAAGGGGGGGGGGGGGAGAGAACACGACAAGAGGAGGGTAACAAGTAACTTACAGAGATATTGTGAAAGATAACACTGCGATGCTAGATTAGAGGCTATGATATGGGCAATAGAGTTGTTCGCTAATGATACTGCGACCTATAAGTAGCAAGGGAGAAAGATAGAAAACCTCCTATAGTAAGAAGTGAGAAAATCAAAGGGGTGAACAAAGGAAGGGAAAGGAGTATGACAAGATAGGCTACAAGCGAATGTTAGTACGGAGGGGATATGTGAAGTAGAATGAACCAGGAAAAGGAAAAGACCGTGACTAAGATTGAATATACTTTATACAAGTCGTACAAGAGTAGTTATGTTACCTATGAATATTTATATGCTAGGGATGAGACCAAGCGAATACTTAATGAGAAAAGTTTGGATTCAGTAATAACAATACGGTTATAATATTATGGTGCATTAAGGAGAGATGTAAAGGTGGTTTAAGCTAAATTACCGAGATAGAATTAGTACTGACGGCAAACAGGACATGGCTATGGTTGAACCAAAGATCTATCCCGATACCGGTTGTAAGATAAGAGAGGCGAAGACAAAGTAAAACATAAGGATTAGTGAAGCCACGCTAAGATATATTGGGCTGTATTACATTGTTCGTAAGGTAAGCAAGGTTGCTAATGAATTAGACCTACCCTTTGATCTGGAAGCAGTACACCCAGTGTTTCATGTGTCTATGCTTCGCAAATGCATTGGTGACTCTTCTAGAGTATTCTCGGTGGATGATGTCCGGATGTAACGGAAAAGCTATCGTACGAGGAGAACCACATGTAGCTATCTTTGGATCGTCGAGGTAAGAAGGTTGCGTACTAAAGACGTGGCTTACGTTAAGGTATTGTAGCGGAACAATAACAAGGAGGAGATGACTTGAGAAGCTAAAGAGGAGGTGAAGAAGAAATATGATTGGTAGATGAGACTACATGTTATGATTGCCTTGTCGGCTTATGTGTGCTATTATCTGCGGAAAGTTATGACTGCGATATGTATATATATATATATATATATATATGTGTGTGTGTGTGTGTGTGTGTGTGTGTGTGTGTGTGTGTGTGTGTGTGTGTGTGTGTGTGTGTGTGTGATAGCTTTGGGGGCAACGCCTTGCTTTTCTGTATGTATAAGTTCTTGTTATGCTAGGTAGATGGTGGTTTTATTATAGTTAGCGAGGAAGTGTACGAGTGTCCGGCTTGGGCACTAGTCACGGCCTACGGGGTTGGGTCGTGAGAGTAGCCTAGTCGGCTTGCACTATCATTTTCAGTATATATATACACACGGTGGTTGTGAGTTCTTGATGCAAAGTTATGGTGTTGTTCTTGCAAGAGTCAGTATAGTCCAGTTATAAGTCATATATGGGCCACCCTGCTATTCAGTAATATCCGGTTAGTATGAGTATAAGGGTGTACGAGTCGGTAGAGGTGGGCACTCGTCATGACTCATCGGTTTGGGTCGTGACAGAAGTGGTATCAGAGCAGTTTCGTCCTAGGGTTGTCTACAAACCGTGTCTAGTAGAGTCTTATTTATGGGTGTGTTATGCACCACACTTATAGACTGGAGGCTGCCGGACATTTATGATGTTGTCATTCTTTCTCTCTTAGATCATGCGATAAGTTTGTGGTAAGAAATTCGCCTTCTAATGACTTCCTTCACGATTTCGGATGCCTCCGAAAAATGTTACGGTCATAGAAGGGCAAGAGAGCAACGGTGAGGCTACTGGGCGCCCAAATCGGTGGACTACCGAGGGCTCGGGGCAAGTCTCGGAAGTGTGACCCCGTCTCGGACTACACATGCCCGCCTCCTTTTTGTCCCGGTGCCCTCCGATCCCTCGACGGTGTGTCGGGTCGGGATATACGAGACGCTATATCGATTGTTGACTAGATTGGTAGCCGCTCGGGCTCGGCCGTCGAGGAGTGTGTGTTGATCGGCGCGGAGAAAGAGCTATTGGTGCGAGGGTTAAGAATTTTCTTGGCTTAGATCCCCTAGAATTCTCCGTGTTGAGGAAGAATATGGACACCCAGGATTTTATTGATAGCATGCAGAGAACTTTGGGGTCATGCATACTAATGAGGTTGAGTCAGTAAAGTTGGCTTCTTATAGGCTCCCTGATGTTGCAGTGCAGTGGTATCAGACGTGGAAACTATCTAGGGGAGAGGATGACCTTCCAGCCGTTTGATAAGAGTTTTCAAATGCCTTTATTCGTCATTATTTGCCACGTCGTGTAGGTTCGGCGGAATATGTTGGTATGAATAGATGTTGTACATATGTGAGCGAATTATTTTTGAAGTGAGTGTTTTGAGAATTTGGGCTAGGCATATAAACGGGGGGAGATGCTGCCTTTGATTTTCGGCTGAATACGCCCCCGACTAGGTGGATTTGAAACTTGGAGGATCAAGTTCGATAAATTTCGTGGTCGGTCTAGAGCCACATTGGATTAATGAGTGTATGATAGCTGCATTGTAGCCGCCAATGGATATTTCGCGTAAAGCATATGCACTTTTGCATGGAGGATCGTAAGCGTCAAGGTATGATAGTGAGCGTAGGGGGCCATGGTAAGAGGGCTGATCTTTGATATTGTCGATTGGGTTCTCGAGGAGACAAAAGACGGTCCTTGTGTCTTTTGTCTGATTCGATAGTAAAGTGCACCTCGGCGGCTTTCGTTCCGGAAGGTTTGATCGGTCTTATACGACCCTAACTCAAAGTTCCGGACCTTCGGGTTCTCGGTAGAAACCAGATTTATAACGAATAATGACCACCTTTGCACGGTGTACCCGGCTGGATGGTAGATTACATCTATGATCCTGAGAGTGTCGATTGGGATTAGATGGCTTGTTATGCTTATGACCAGCCAGTTCAAATGATGAGGGAGTGTCCATCAAGAGGTGGTATAGGTATTGTTTAGCCGTAGCTGGTTCTTCTTCGTCTGTACGCCCTTTAGGGCAAGGTTCTCAAACATCAGCAGGACGTGGTAGAGGAAGGGGTGGAGTATCTAGTTTGAGCGATCCTCAGAACCGCATCTATGCATTAGCTAGTAAACAGGATCCTGAGTCGTCTCCTAATGTTGGTACAGGTATATTATCAGTTTTCTCCTATGATGCATACGCACTGATTGACCCAGGCTCCACCTTATTATATGTTACTCCATTTGTTGCGGGCAAGTTTGGGATAAAACCTAAATCGATTAAACCTTTTGAGGTGTCTATGCCAATTGGTAATCCAGTCATCGCTAAGCGGTATATCAAGGTTGTGTAGTCATAGTTTGCAATCGCCATACCATAGTAGATTTGAATAAGTTAGATATGACTGATTTTGATGTTATTATGGGTATGGATTAGTTGGCCTCCTGTTATGCTAATGTTGATTGTAGAGCGAAGGTAGTCCGATTCCAGTTTCCAGACGAGCTAATTTTAGAGTGGAAGGGTAATGCTGCCTCGCCGAGGGGTAGGTTTATTTTCTACCTCAAGGCCAGTAAGTACATTAGAAAAGGGTATATTTATCACTTGGTTCGGGTTTAGGATATACAAGCAGAGTCACCGACCCTTCAGTCGGTCCCTGTGGTTAATGAGTTCCCAAAGGTGTTTCCAGATGAGCTTCCAAGCATTCCGCCAGAGCAGGAGATCGATTTTACTATTGATCTATTACCAGATACTCAGCCAATATCCATTCCTCCTTATAGAATGGCACCGGCGGAGTTAAAAGAATTGAAGGAGCAATTGAGAGATTTACTTGAGAAGGGCTTTATTAGGCTAGTACATCGCCGTGGGGAGCGTTGGTATTATTTGTAAGAAAGAAGGATGGCTCTTTGCGAATATGTATTGATTATAGGCAATTGAATAAAGTGACTATAAAGAATAAGTATCCACTTCCGAGGATTGATGATTTATTCGATCAGCTGCAGGGTGCCAGATATTTTTCAAAGATAGACCTAAGATCGGGGTATCATCAGGTTAGGGTGAAGGAGGAAGACATTCCGAAGACGGCATTCAGGACTAGATATGGGCACTATGAGTTTCGCGTTATGTCATTCGGGTTAACTAATGCTCCAGCTGTATTCATGGACTTGATGAATCGTGTATTCAGACCCTTCCTAGATCTGTTCGTAATTGTGTTTATAGATGATATTCTGGTTTATTCACCGTCAGAGGCTGAACATGCAGATCATCTATGTGCAGTTCTTAGAGTTCTTCGAAATAGAGAGTTATATGCGAAGTTTTCTAAGTGTAAGTTCTGGCTGAACTCTGTGACTTTTCTTGGTCACATTATTTCAGAAGAAAGCATTAGGGTGGATACTCAAGAGATTGAGGCTGTGAGGAATTGGCCAAGCCCCATGACACCAACAGAGATACATAGTTTCTTGGGTCTGGCAAGATATTACAGGAGGTTCGTAGGGGGATTTTCTTCTCTTTCAGCCCTATTGACCAAGTTGACTCAGAAATCAACTAAGTTTCGAATGACAGAGATGTGACGCGAGCAGGTTTTCGATATATCAAGGACAAGTTGACCTCGGCACCGAGTCTTGACTCTTCCAGAGGGAACAAATGGCTATGTGATTTATTGTGTGCTTCAGGTATTGGGTTGGGCTGTGTATTGATGCAACACGGTAAGATTGTTGCTTATGCTTCTAGACAACTAAGGAAGCACGAGAAGAATTATCCAACCCTTGATCTTGTGTTAGCTGCAGTGATCCATGCTTTGAAAATGTGGAGGCACTACTTATACGGTGTCCACGTTGATATCTATACCAACCGTAAGAGCCTCCAGTACATCTTTAAGTAGAAGGACTTGAACTTACGTTAGAGGCGATGGCTAGAGCTGCTAAAAGATTATGATGTTGAAATTATGTACCATCCTGGAAAGGCCAATGAAGTAGCCGATGCCCTTAGTCGTAAATCCATGGGTAGCCTGTCATATTTACAGCAAAAAAAAAAGAGTTAGTCCGTGAAGTTCGTCAGTTAGCTAGTCTTGCAATTCGGTTTTTAGACTCAGGTGATACAGGAGTTACTTTCCAGGATACAGTGATGTCATCTTTGGTAGCTGAGATAAAAGAGCGTCAGTATGAAGACCCTATTTTAGTTCATTAATGAGATACGGCTCCACAGCTAGAAAATACACCCTTTATGACTGCAGGGGATGGAGTCCTCAGGTGTCGAGATAGATTGTGTGTTCCTAACGTTGCAGGGCTTCGTCGGTAGATTATGGGGGAAGCCCACTATTCTCGCTATTCTATTCACCCAGGCACAACAAAGATGTATCATGATATCAAGGAAGTATATTGGTGGAATGGTATGAAGAAGGACACAGCGGAGTTAGTCGCTCAGTGTCCAAATTGCAGCAAGTCAAGATAGAGCACTAGAAGCCCGGAGGATTATTACGGGCTATTGAGATTCCGACATGGAAATGGGAGGTAATTAATATGGATTTCATTACAATTTTACCCCGTACTCCGCGGAAGTATGATTCAATATGGGTCATAGTTGATAGGCTTACAAAGTCAGCCCACTTTCTGCCTATCAGAACTACTTATTCAGCTGAGGATTATGCGAAGCTCTACCTTAGAGAGATTGTACGACTTCATGGGGTTCGTATAGCTAAGACTTCATGGGGTTCCTATAGCTATTATTTCATATAGAGGGGCGCAGTTCACAGCTAACTTCTGGAGATCTTTTCAGAACAGATTGGGGACTCAAGTGAGTCTTAGTACTGCATTTCATCCGCAGACAGATGGACAAGTTGAGCGTACTATATACACACTAAAGGATATGCTAAGATCTTGTGTAATTGACTTCCAAGGTAGCTGGGATGATCATTTTCCTCTTATTGAGTTCACATATAATAACAGTTACCATTCCAGTATTCAGATAGCTCCTTATGAGGCTCTATATGGGCGGAGATGTAGATCACCCATAGGATGGTTTGATGTTAGAGAGAATAAGCTAGTAGCCCAGATTTAATACAACAAAGGTTGACAAAGTGAAAGTGATTCAAGAAAGGTTACTAGCGGCATAGAGTCGACAGAAATCCTATGCAGATAATTGGCGGTGTACGCTAGAGTTTGAGGTAGGTGATTGGGTCTTCCTGAAGATCTCACCTATGAAGGGAGTGATGATATTTGGCAAGAAGGGTAAGTTAAGCCCTCGTTACATTGGGCCATATAGAATCATTCGTACAGTGGGTAAGGTAGCATATGAGTTAGAGCTACCTTCTGATCTGAAGTCTGTACATCTAATATTTCATGTGTCCATGCTCTGTAAGTGTATAAGAGATCCCTCAAGAATTGTACGGGTAGATGATATCCAGGTGACCGAGAAATTATCATCCGAAGAAACCCCAATGGCTATATTGGATAGACATGTTCGTCGATTGCGAACAAAGGATGTGGCTTCCATTAAAGTGCTCTGTAGAAATAATAATGTTGAAGAAATGACTTGGGAGGCTGAAGAGGAGATGAAGACTAAGTACCCGTACTTTTTTCCCGTTGTCTCAGGAGGCTCAGTTTGAGGCATCATCACCCCCAGGTATTGGTATTATTTATAGTTATTGTGACTGGTCGTGTGAGGCCATAATGTTGTATATTTTAGCATATGGCCATGTGTGGCATTGTATTGGGTTGCTGTGTATAGGTTGGATTGGTATATTTACAGAGGAGACTCTGCAAAAATTTTATAACTCATGACTTGTATGAACATTCGAGGTCGAATGTTTCAAAAGAGGGAAGAATGTTACGCCTCTCGCTTTCATCGTAAGAAAGATTATGGTTTTCTAGTTGCATATGCCCTTAGTACGGAGATTCGTATCCGAGTTTATGAGATATTAAGTGCCTTACCTTGTGTATACCGAAGTACCAGTATATGTTCCTTGCAATACGATAGGATTAGAAGTTAAAAGAATCGAACCGATGCGAATTGAAGCAACTCAGGGATTCAGGCATCAGTGCACCTCAATGGTGAAAAGGGATGGCCCATCGACATGTCGATAAGGCATCCTTTCACACCGTCAACTTGCCAAAGCCCCTGAATCTAGGGTGGCAGAACGACGGCGCAAGTCGACGTGTCGACGAGCTATCGACCCTGAGGCACTGGAACTTTTTGTTCCACTTATATATATAGCCCCTCACGTTTTCATCCTCATTTTTTCATTTCCCCAACAAGAGAAAACCCTAAAATATTTTCTCTTAACATTTTCCATTATATTAGTGAAGTTTTAGCAAGATCCGAGCCCCGTGAACCTGAGCTAGTGAAGGGAAAGTTGTTCCTAGGGTTTTATTGAAGTTGTTGAGCTTAGGAGTTGGATGTGAAGTTTGATTTTTGGAGTTCTAGTTCCTTCAAGGTATGTATATGATTCTTATCTTTATTATTGAGTTGATTACCAAGAGTTTTAGAGTTTTAAAGTAAAGGGAACATGGTTAAGAAGACGGTAAGTTGATTGAGAGTAAAGTTGAGATTAGAAGCTGTTTTGAGAGATGATTTAGATTGGAATTGATTATATTTTGATATGTAAGTATCGATATTGTTGTTGTTGGTATTATTGTTGATGTTTGGGTTGAATTAGAATTTGTAGGATTGTTAAGTTTACAAAGGAAATGCTGCCCGAATTTCATTAAGTTGTAAAGTAGATTAAAAGTTGGAATATAAGCACGTTCTAGTCTAATATTTGGTATACTTGGTCTTGTGTGTAGATTGTCAAGCCCGGGACATAAGCATAGTTAGCTTGAGAAGCGGATAAGGTATGTTAAGGCTGTCCTTTTTATTCTTTTGGCATGATCCTTATCTTATGAACGAAAGAAGTAAGCAAGCGAGTTCCAATGACTCTACTCCTAGATGGTATAGGATTCATTGTATCCTTGATTTCGCATGTTTCATATCTATAGCTTTTCGGATCTTATGTAGCCTTGAGGAGTCCAGAGTTCCCTTGTACAAGTCCTTCATGCATTTATATATATGTACAGTTATTTTCTTACACCGCGCTGCGCTATAGTCGGCCAGACAGGCACGTAGATGTGCACACCAATGCAGTGGGCAGATTATGAGATTGCCCCATACGCGGGATGACATGATATATGGATCGGGTTGTACGTTCCACCGCATCAACAATATATATATATATATATATATATATATATATATATATATATATATATATATATATATATATATATGATTTTGCAAGAGAGCGCATATCATACGCTCGTAGAAGCATTTCCAGATATGGAGTTTAGCTTTCATTTTTCAGATATCTTTCATAATTCTTATGTGCATGTTGTTCTTATGCCTTACATACTCGGTACATTATTCGTACTGACTCCCCTATTGCTCGGGGGGCTGCGTTCATGCCCACAGGTTCAGGTAGACAGACAGGTGGTCCAGCTCAATTGGACTTCCACTCTGCAGTAGTCAATGCGCTCCACTTGGTTCGGAGCTGCAGTTCATTTTTGGTATGCTATTTTTTGATACGTATATATACATGGGTGTGACGGGGCCCTGTCCCGTCCTTTCTACAGCTTTGTATTCCATTAGAGTTCTGTAGACAGTTATGAGTAGTTAGGATGTGATGTAGCCTTGTCGGCTCCTATTTTTTTTGTTGCACAACATATGTGGCAGCCTAGTTAGCCTGCACTGTCATTTTCAGTATATATATATACATCTTGGTTAGTTTCTTCTATTGAGGCTGTTTTAATTATATATTCCGTATTTATTATGTTTTTTTTTTTTTAATAGTAAAACGTGAACAGTGATATGAACAGTGGTTTTTTTTTTTTTTAACTTAATCTGGACTTCTGTCCAGTCATGAATCTTGTTATACTTTTCATCTCTTCCTCTTAACCTTTGTTCTTAATAACAGTCTTCTTTAACCACACTCCGGTAACCATGGCCAACATCGTCCTTTATCATTTGGACATTAAAACGGCCCCTTTTAAAACCTAAGAATTTACAGGTTAATCCATTGAGGTTATTAAAAAGTTAAGAGAATAACCATATACTAAGAATAATGAATTCATGATGATAAAGAAGTAATTACTTAAACATAATAATCACAAAATAATTTACATAATAGGGAGATTAGTACAGAAAACATAGTAAATAAACTTACATGGTTTGAAGAAGGAGAGAGGTTTCCCTTTGAAAAATGACAAATAATAGTAATACTAAGTTTAAAATTAAAGTGGAAGATGTCGTAGAATTAATGGGAAATAGAGGAATAAATTTAATTAAACCTATAAAAATAAATCCTGAAGAATACGCAGGGTTAGAATGGAAATTAGAAGACTTTAGGAGAAAGAAGATTTTACAACCAGAGTCACACCTAATGTACACTAATTCTAAAGGAGAGACATCCATAAGATTTATCAATTATAACTATACATCACAAAGAGACATAGAAGAAGAAAGTACTCTAGATGAAAATGAACCTACTGAGTCAACCTGGGGGGCATTCCGAGAAGGGAAACCTCTCTCCTTCTTCAAACCATGTAAGTTTATTTACTATATTTTCTGTACTAATCTCCCTATTATGTAAATTATTTTGTGATTATTATGTTTAAGTAATTACTTCTTTATCATCATGAATTCGTTATTCTTAGTATATGGTTATTCTCTTAACTTTTTAATAATCTCGATGGATTAACCTGTAAATTCCTAGGTTTTAAAAGGGGCCGTTTTAATGTCCAAATGATAAAGGAAGATGTTGGCCATGGTTACGGGGGTGTGGTTAAAGAAGACTGTTATTAAGAACAAAGGTTAAGAGGAAGAGATGAAAAGTATAACAAGATTCATGACTGGACAAAAGTTCAGATTAAGTTAAAAAAAAAAAAAAAACCACTGTTCACTTTTTACTATTCACCTGTTGTTCTTTGAAATGGACTAGAACTAGATGCACTAGATTCCATTAATTCCTTTTGGCTTATTATTGAGTCTATTTCTTCATCACTATCTTGTATATCTTCTAATATTTATCGAAAGCGTCTGATTTCTCTTGGTGTATATGTTCTACTCTATATCCCCAATTATCGGTTCGAGCTTCACATAATTTAAAGTGATTTATAGTTTCTTCTATTGTTAGATCTCCTAACTTACATCCTTTACATCTAAAAGTTATATTTTTATTTTCTCTATGAAGTATTTTTGCTTCTTCTATAGCTATGTCTACTTCAAAATCTTTTGTATTAATTCTATGTTCATAAAAGTTGACTCAAAGGTTCATTTTCATCTAGAGTACTTTCTTCTCTATGTCTCTTTGTGATGTATACTTATAATTGATAAATCTTATGGATGTCTCTCCTTTAGAATTAGTGTACATTAGGTGTGACTCTCATTGTAAAATCTTCTTTCTACTAAAGTCTTCTAATTTCCATTCTAACCTAAGTATTCTTCGATTTATTTTTATAGGTTTAATTAAATTTATTCCTCTATTTCCCATTAATTCTATGACATCTTCCACTTTAATTTTAAACTTAGTATTACTATTATTTGTCATTTTTCCTAAAAATCCTATGCACATTAATAAATTATTACCATTACACATTTCTTCATATCCTTTAGTCTCGTATTCCTATTTTTATATGTTTTCCGAATTCGCTAAATTCATTATAAAGTCCGGACTAATAAAAAAATTCCTCCATTATTTGTCATATCTACCTCTGTTATTCCGATTATTGACTTTTTCATGTCTGACCATCTATCATCGTAAATTACTATTAAGACTTTAGTTCCTAAATTTTTTCTAGTTAATCCTTTTAATCCTATTACTATTAATTCCATATGCATTAGCGTCCTTCCAGTATTTTTTATTTGTCTTAAAACTTCTAGATTTATTAGATTTATAGTAGTAACTTTAGTTCCTATGGTTGACAATTGCTCTTCTCTATAATGTCTGTATAACTGTGTTGTTCTTGAAAACTGTCCTATGTTGTATAAAGTCTTTGGATTTAATAGTTTTAATTGATTTTGTTGGAAAATCTGTATGTCTCGGTCCACATCTATTACCTCACTTAACTGTTGGTTGTTTTCCTCTAGTGTTCTTCTACTTAAAATTCTTGATAAAAAATTATTACCTATTCTATTATCTGAAAAACTTACTCTTGGTCTTGCTTGCCTTTCTGTTTCTCCTTCGTTTCTTGATCTAATTGGAAGAAGGTCCATTTTTGTGCTTTTCTAGTTATTTTGACTTTTCTTTTGAGGTGTTATTTCTACCTTTTTTAATTGGTCTATTAATTCTTCAACTTCTTCTTTAGCAGGCTCTTTATTTTTCTCTTTTCGTTCACTTAACAACCGAACGCGCTCACTTATTACTTCTAACCTTGGTACTATTAGTTCTATTTTCTTGATTATTTCTAATATTAATGAAATTATAGTAATATTTTATTGTAGTGTTATTTGATCCGATTTAGCGTTAGATATATAATCTTTATAATCTGCTGGTAAAGGTATAGACTTTTCTATTAATTTTGAGGCTTCTTCTTGAGCTAAGGTTGGTCTACTCATGAAAGAGTGATTTCTTTTAGTTCTTCTACTGTCTTTTTTAATTCTTTAATATCACTAGTTAAAACTTGTACCTGTTGCGTTATTTTAGAGACTATTTGGGTTGTCTTTAGTTCTATCTCTTTTGGTTTTTCTGTAATAACTTTAACTAATTTTTCTATTTCCGTCTTTGTAGGTAATTTTTCTAGATTAAATTTGTTAACTAGAGTACGGACTTTCTTTTCTAATTCTAATTCTTGTGTTTTTAAGTAATCGAGATTTTGTTCTACTTTTTCGAAAGTTTTCTTTTGTAGTACGGGATGCTTCTACCACCTCTAATATTCTATTAGTGTTTTTATTATTTTCTCTTGTATTTTTTCACTAAAATTTATGACTAAATCTACTAATGTGTTCAACTGTTTGTCTTCACTATGTAATATATGGTCTCTCCATTACTGAAATTACACTTTATAATAATATGATCTTTTAATGCTCTATATCTCTTTTCTGGGTATATTCTTAAGTCTAAGTATTCTATATTTTTTAATGTATCTATTTTTCTAGCTTTATTTATTATCGTAACGGAATCTTTATTTTACAAACTTTCTTCTGTGACTTATACTAGTTGTAAATCTTTCTATATCTTCTCTTATACCCTGTAATTCCCACGTTATAGCACAAATTGTTTCTTCGTTAATCTGACTTTGTAAGAGTCTATTGTTTATTAGTGATGATAATGTTTCTGAATTTATTATTTCTAAATATGCACTTAACGTCTTTTCTACTTGTCTATATTCTCGTCTTTTCTCTATATCTCTATATAAATACCAATGATTGATAGCTATTTGTCTAGCAAATGGTAGTGTTCTCATATAATTAATATGGTCTAAATCGCTTGTGGTTCTTTGAGGTCTTTCTAGATTTTATATATCCTAGTAACTTATATTCTAATCCTGATATTATATCTATTAATTCTTGTAGTCTTAACTGGTTTTCTTTGGTACTACTTAATTTAATATATATTCTCGGGTATAGGTTATTTAATTCTTGTTTGACTTTTAAATAATGATCTTGCATCTATTAACCTAAAGGCATAAAGTTTACTTGTTGTTCTAAAATCGTCTAAGATAGTCTTGCTTCTAAATATAGCGTCGTTGGTAAAATGAACTTCCCAAAAGAGATTATTTCGAAAACTTAATACTGTTGTATTATGATTTAATTCTTTTCTATAAGCTATATCTAAATAGTTAATGTGTTCGGTAAGGACCTTTCTTGAGCTTCTAAGGTTTTCTAGTCTTTTTCTAGTAATATAGATCATGCGATGGTGAAAACTTATATGTTTAGCAAAACGGTGTTGTCTCATTAACTCTTGTCTAATAGTAGGTACAGGTGCTTTGGTAGACATAGCTATAGATGAAGCAAAAATACTTCATAGAGAAAATAAAAATATAACTTTTAGATGTAAAAAATTTGGGAGATAGACAGAAAATTAATTATAACTACATGATAAGAAGAAATATAGGAGTGAAGAAGTACCCGAGTAGGATTGTTAAAAAATTATTTAAAAACAACTTTAATTTCTGCATTGTCCTATATATATATATATATATATATATATATATATATATATATATATATATATATATATATATATACATGGTGGTTGTGAGTTCTTGATGCAAAGTTATGGTGTTGCTCTTTCAAGAGTCAGTATAGTCCAGTTATAAGTCATATATGGATCACCCTGCTATTCAGTAATATCCAGGTACGAGTACAAGGGTGTCTGGTCAGTAGAGGTAAGGCACTCGTCATGTCTTATCGGTTTGGGCCGTGAAAGAACATCCATCTGATGCAACTCCCAATTACGAGCAGCCGTAACTACCAGGAATGTCCGAACAGTTACCACCTTAGCAACCGGATCAAACGTTTCATTGTAGTCCATTCCTTCCTCCTGTTCCCAAAAATGACCAACCGATTATATCGCTCGATTGTGTCGTCAGAGTTGTACTTGATCTTGTACACCTATTAACATCTGAGTGCTTTCTTATCCGATGGTAATGTTGCTAATATCCACGTTCCATTATCCTCTAATGTGCGGATCTTTTATTGCATGACTTTTCACCAATGTTCCTTTTTCATTGCCTCCGAGAAGGTTTTTTGCTCGGTTCCTGTAGTGATTGCCACAAGGAAGCTTTGGTGGTTCGAGGAAAAAGTATCACAAGATATATAGTGAGCTAAAGGATAAGGCGCATGATACGCTCAAATTACACCTATTAAATGATGTAAAGCGGATGATGTCAAATATAGTAACTCAACTAGGTTGGGGTCAAATCCCACAAGAAATATGGTGTGAAAAGGTTACTAAAGTCGTA